>NC_045544.1:109458849-109758849 GCF_009769535.1 Thamnophis elegans
CCCACAAAACTGGGGGGAATGGGTCCTTCGACTTCTAACTGACTGTAATTTTTAGTTCCCCAGATGCTGTCTCCGTGGTAGGGTGCTGCATGTCCGCTCAGGCCAGCTCAGAGGCCCGGAGCTGCCATTTAGGGGAGAAGACTTCCAAGACTCACCTTCCCTCCTCTGCAAGCTGTCTATCTGAAGAAACTACAAAGCTCCTACTAACAATCCATGATTAATTGCCAGGTGGTTTTTGCTCTGGGTCACAAGGTGATGGGTGTGCACACGCATAGGGTGCGGTTTATCTTAATTACCAATGTAACTATAAAAGGTGATGGGAAGCACAGGGTGGCAGCTCTGACAATTTATTCATTTCCTTAGTCCTTTATTGATCAGTTCATGCTGGAGGAAGAATACAAACTGCATTTACAAACCATTTCTATGTTTGGCTGTTTTCATTAACCCTTCAGAACCTGACAGATACTATATTTCAGAAAGCTTCCTAGCAAACATGTTAGCAATTGCTTCTTTCACCAACATATTATATATTTGCATAGAGTCTGTTCTATAATATTCAGTTATGAAGTTTTGTTTTGTTCCTTAGAAGTTATCTTGTTTCATGCCAGTTCAGGTCTAATCTAAGTAATATCATGGAAAATAAACATGACATGAAATAATATAAATGAGTCTAACCATTATTGTTTTGAATCAGTGCTCTCTGCAAATCTGCATCCCTGATTAGTTCCTCCAAATCCAGATATCTCTCTCACCGTTACTACTATTCATTAAGGTACCACATATACTGTACTTGTGCATTTTTTCTTGCCTAAATGTAAAATCTTATTTTTTTCACCATTTAGTGTGAAAAAACTAAGTTTTTAAGTTTATGGGGACTCTCTTTAAAGCATTGGGTGAGAATTGAGAAAGCCACGTGCTGCATGCTTTCCCTACCTTTCTTACAACAAACTTTTAAATTATTTTTCCTTATGTTAACTGCCCAGTCCGCCCTGTTAGCAGTAAATGAGTCCAACGGGTCTTTTCAAATTTCTCCCTCCCCAAAGAATCAGAAATGGAAGCAATATATTATGGGGAGATATTGATGGTACAAACAGGAACTCATAAGGTGGGAGTGTTCAGTGCCTTACAGATCATTTACTGCATGGATGAAATTTTGATAGTCAACATTAAAAGCCCAACTTGAGTGAAATAAAATACCAAGTTGAATCATCTGATGAAGCTTGCAGTCTTTTGTTACCTGCCAGAGTCTCATATGACATATGCCTCCAAAGTCATTGTTATATTATTTTATTTCTATAAAATAGAAATTCTATAGAAACAGCTGTAGAAATTAATCAGTCAATTGAACAAACAAACAAAATGTTCTTCAATCACGCAACCATCAAATAAGGAGGGAAAGTTATACCGTAGTAACAATAAAATTGGCTATTTCCACCTAGCTTATTTTCCTTCCATTCACTCTGCATCATAAGAGACATTTTCGCACTTGGTTTTTAAAGTATTAACGTATTTAATTTTGTTTTTAGGCTGGGTTGAATGTATTTTACATGCACAAGATTAAATGCATCTTTTGAGGACTATAAATTATGAAGTCAAACTTGGATTAATCAATACTTGCATCATGCTCATATCTCTACAATAACTCAATTGACTAAACCTTCTAATTGCTCTACTACACATAGCTCATCTTACCTGGGATTGCCAGAACTGAGAACAGTAGCCAGAAGAACTGCAACATCATTTTTTTCAAGGAATTAATCACTATGGCAAGTTGATATTCTAGAGATGAAATATCTTTAGACTTCTGTGTAATATTTATTTAGGGACAGTTTGTATTTTTTAGGTCCTGGTAAAATATGTTTTCTATGTTGCTTCCAGGAGTTAACTTTTGGCATTCATTTGTTTTAACATGATTCTGGTGGATATTTGTGTTCTTCAAATAGCTTTTTCAGTTGGACACCACAGGTAAATCTAATGGGCATGCTGTGCTAAAGGATAATGATTATCCATGTGGATACTTTTTATCACAGTACGTCCTGAACACAAATGTCAGTTATGTATGATTTACAGAACATGATCATCTCATCAACACCCCTCTGTTCTCAGGACCTCCTCAGGAAGGAAGAAAGTAGGATTACTTTGTACCCACATTGGCTGAGATGAAAGGTACAGTTGTCATCAATAAGAAAAATGTAAAGGCTCTCTCGTTAATTTTTAAACTTTGAATGAATTTTAATTTAATTTTAATTTTTTTAATTGTCCGTAATGTGAAGGAAATCAAAAAATATTATGTGATCCCACTAAAATCCAGGCAAATATTGGGATTTTTGCTAACATAATTCACTACATTTATTTAATATTGATACAGATACAGAAATTATGACCTAAATAAAATGTAACCTGTTTATCCATGAAAAGCTCATATTACATGTAATCTAGTTACCGACACTTCTCCAGAATTACAAGGAAAGGTACAGAATGAGAAGACAAGAAAAGATGGAGGAGGAAAGGAAGATCAACCTGTGAATATGTGGATTGCTATATGAAGATTTAGAAAAGGAAGTGCTATATATGTTGTCTTGAGCCCCTAGATAAAGATGGGGTATAATTGTAACACAGAGAGAGACATATAAACAATATATGTATAGAAAAATCATATGGGTTCCTCATTTAGAATATCTTCAATAGCTTACTGAACAAATCATTGACAAATATCTCTTTTCCCTAGAGAAAATGGGGAAATCATCTATGCAATTTTCACTCCCAATACATTTGATATTGAAAAACTTATTTGGGCCTGGAATCGGCACCTATGGTGTCTAAAACAAGAAAAACGTATAATCAGAGAACCAAAGTGTTATCATAAGATTTTTGAATAGGCTGAAAATTTAATGGACTAGGATAGCAATCAACCAGGCTCAGAATCCTCCAGGGATTCCTCTGGAAACTTCCATACTTTTACTCTAGCAATGCTTTCAAAGCATCCCATGTGGCATCCCAAATTGATCCAGTTTTCATTTAGAAAAGAATAGAATAACAGACTTGGAAGGGACTTTGGAGGTCTTCTAGTCTAATCCCATGCTCAGGCAGGAAACTCTACACCACTTCAGATGAATGATTATCCAACATCTTCTTAAAAATTTCCAGATGCGCATTTACAACTTCTTCTTTTTTTTTAAATCTATTTTATTCATTTTCACATTCCATTTTACAATCACTTATATACAGGGTATTTGCTATAAAAGAAAAAAATATATATAAAAAATAAAAAAAATAAAAAAGAAAACACAACTCATCATTCACAACCCCACCTGACACTTCCATCCTCCATACACCCCATCTACCCCCTCCAACTTTCCTTTCCTCCCTCTAACGCTCCCCTCCTACTTCCCTTTCCCCTCAAACCTTCCTTCTCCCCTTACTCCCAACACGCCCTCCTTGCATTCCCCTTACTCCTTCCTTACTCCTCCCTCCTCTTTCCCTCTACCTCCCTCCTTGGTGTATTCCTTTATTCAAGTGTTGTTTATTATAATCTGATAAAAAGTAAAATAAACCAAGGAAAAAAAAATATAAAGAAAGAAAAGAGAAAAAAAGGGAAAAAAAAGAACAACCGTATATAAGTGCATTCTTGTTCTTATTGCGACTATGTTAACACCCACCCACCCACCCCCCATAAATCCCCATCCCTACTCCTCCCGACTTCCCAGGGCCCACACCTGGCACTGCCTTCTATCTAAAGTATCTTATGTTCGTATGGATTAAAAATAAAAGTAATATATTAAAGGAAAAAAAAACAAAAAAAAAAGAAAAAAAAGAAAAGAACAAAGAAAAAAGAAAAAAGAAAAAGAAAAAAAGAAACTCTTTGTGTTAAGCTCAGCCCCCCATCTTTATCTATGCTTAAATAGTATAAGTCATTCTATCTATATTTTATTCTCGTCTCTTGCTTCTTTGTTATTTACCCCGACCTCCTGTAGACTCTCCCATTCCTCTTCCTTAACCTTGTATTCAGATAAACATTTATCCAAATTTGTATAGACATCAATATACAATCTAACTCAAACATAATCCCTTCTATTAAAATTTAAGCAGCGTGGATCATTCCACATATTCAAATATTACTTTACAGAAGAATAATCAAACTTTCCCTTTCTTAACCTTAATTTCAAACAATAATTCAAAATAATCTGACCAAACTTTCCCTTCTTAGTAAAATTTAAGCAGCGTGGATCAAGTATTACTTTACACAAAAATCAGTTTGCATTCTATCTTGAAATGATCCCGACCAGCTTTCCCTTCTAATAGGATTTAAACAACGTAAATCATTCAGTATATACATTCAGTATCACCCCACCAATATACGTAAATCATTCCACATGCATTTTACCCTCATCCCTTGCTTCTCAAATATTTGCCACTATCAAATTTATGCCAACATTAGTTTAAAATCTAGCTCAAAATAATTTCACCAAGCTTTCCCTTCTAATAAAAATTAAATAGCATAGATCATTCCACATATTCAAATAATAGTTTCAGCAAGAATCAGTTTACCTTCTATTTTAAAATAATCTCTTCAAACTTTCCCTTCTAACAAGATTTAAACAGCGTAGGTCATTCTGCATGCATTTTACATATATACATTCAGTATCACCCCACCAATAAATTCCGCTTTTTCTGCCGGAGAGAGGTCGCAAACCCCCATTCAATCCACAACTTTAGTGAATATTTTAGAATGTCTAAATCCTCAAACTCCGCTTTTCTGCTTCTCCGAAGGAGGGGGAGCTACCCCCTCCATCTTGCAGCCATGTGGTCTGTTGCTTGCCTTCTCCTTCGGCTTGTCTCTCCTCTTTTCCAACTGAATCAGGAAGTCCCGCCTTCAAAGTCTTGTAATAGAAATCTCGAGCCTCCGAAACAGAATTGAGACGAAGTCTTTGATTCTCAAATGTGACCGTAATGCTGGCTGGGGCCTCCCATTTATATTGAATCTGATGATTTCTAAGCTCTTTAGTTAAAAAGGTATAGTCCCTTCTTGCCTTTAACATCTGGAAAGGTATTTCTTTGAAGACAATCAAGTTCTGGCCATCAACTCTCAAACTATTATTGTAAAATTTTTGCATGATCGCGTTTCTGGATTCTTTTGTGGAGAAATATATAATTATGTCCCTCGGGAGCTGTCGCTGTTCCGCTACCAACGAATTCTGGCGATAAATTTTCCGAATCTGCCAATCAAAGTTAAGTCCCGGGCTTCCCACCGCATGGCTGAGGGCTTCAACAAAGGTCTGTTTCAGATTCTCTCGCTCCTTTTCGCGGAATCCTCTGACTCTTATTGCGAATGCCTTCTTATTAAAGTTTATCATAACGAGCTGTTCTTGAGTGTCTCTAATTTTTTGTTGTAATATTTGAATATTAGTAGTCAAATTAGAATTAGCCTCTTCCAAACTTTCTAATTTATTCTCTATTTCAGCGGTATAATCTGACAGGGCAGACACGGCTGCAAACGTATTCGCCTTCATTTGGTCAATTTTAGACTTTAAATCACCCTATAGCTCCAATACAAATTCCTTAATTTCTTGTTTAAAATCATTAAACATTTGAAAAAAAAATTCCTGTGTTAAGAATTCTCCAGTAGAGGGCGTAGGAGACAAGGGCTGCGATGCCAGTGTAAATTCTTTAAGTTCATTCACAGATTCTTTAGGCACATTTGTAGAGAGACGCTTCGATTTTGACCTGGGTGCCATTATAAATAAACAAATAAACAGTGCTTTCGCTCCCCTCTGTTTCCAAAAAAACAAAAAAAAATTATTTTGTTAAGGAGTGGTCTGCAGGAAGGTAAAACCGGCTACGTACATCCCCTATCAGTCACCAACGGAGAGAAATCGCCATTTTGAAGTCCGTTTAAACAAAGAAGCCTCTAAGACAAATGGTGCTGGTATTTACGATAGTAATAAAAGCATAAATCTCACAGGGGTGGGACCTGCCCGTATTAATCTTAGCTTCAAATAACTTTGCTTTGTCCTGGGGGGGGGGTCGCCTGTCTAGGGCTGCCAAAAAAAGGCAGCTGAGAAGAACTGGCTGGAGATAAAAGCTCCGCTCACGCTGGATCTAATCTCTGTCCACAGCCAAAAAAAAAGAGAAAGGCTGTGAATTACGAATAGACCCTAGCACACAGAGCTACTCCCTGCCCCTTTATGCCAAAAAGGGGTGATATCTATGATCTTATTTAGATATACAGACTTCTCTCTGAGAGGAGCTCGGTTGAGCCCTCCTCGGCGACAGGCTCCTCCTTCTGAAGGCAAGTTGTTCCACTGATTAATTATTCTAACTGTCAGGACATTTCTCCTTAGTTCTATGTTGCTTCTCTTCTTAATTAATTTCCACCCTTTGCTTCTTGTCCTACCCTCAGGTGCTTTGGAAAATAGCTTGACTCCCTCTTCTTTGTGGCATCCCAAGATATTGGAACACTGCTATCATATCATTCCTAGTCCTTCTTTTCATCAAACTAGATATACCCAGTTCCTGCAACCGTTCTTCATATGTTTTAGCTTCCAGTCCCCTAATCAACTTTGTTGCTCTTTTCTGCACTCTTTCCAGAGTCTCAACATCTTTTTAACATCATGATGACCAAAACTGAATATAGTATTCCAAGTGTGGCCTTACCAAGGTATTATGAAGTGGTATTAACATTTCACATGATCTTGGGTCTATTCTTCTGTTTATGTAGCCTAGAACTGTGTTGGCTTTTTTGGAAGCTGCTACACGTTGCTAGCTTGTATTAAGTTATTTCTTACAAGTGTAACTCAAAAGTCATTTACATTTTATTTTTGAGTATTTTGTTCTGTATTTGTACATGTGCATATTACACTGAATGATCTGAAATGCCAACTTTCTCGTGAATGTTAGCTTATATGTGACAATATCTGAATGGATTAACCAATGAATATCAATAATCATCTAAATACAAATTTTGTTCTCAGTTTCTAGATTGAAAACTAGAAATGCCCCTTTGTGCACTTAGAAAATGCATTTGCTATTCATTTAAGTGTGTTCATTTTTCCCTACAAAACTCTGAGATATTTATTATCTCAATTTTTGTAAAATTGTGTCCAACTCAAAGTTGAACAAAAAGAGTGTGAAGCACTTGCAATATGGGGGGGGGGGTGTTGCTCCAGTTGGAACCAGTATGCCAGAAGAGGTTCATCAAATTTACAGTACCTTTTAGAACCCCTTTGTCTGGTGGGACAATACCGGAATGCTCCCTCCCCCCTGCCCCCCTCGCTCACTCCCCCCTGCCCATCCAGTTGCCACTTGCTCGCTTGCCCCACCTGTTCCATTGATGCTCAGTTCCCCCACCCGCCCGCACCAAGCTTGCCCCGCCTGCCATTCACTGATTGGCTGGCTCACCAATCACCCCACCTCTGAGAGG
This sequence comes from Thamnophis elegans, assembly GCF_009769535.1. NCBI lineage: Eukaryota > Metazoa > Chordata > Lepidosauria > Squamata > Natricidae > Thamnophis > Thamnophis elegans. Next base: position 109,466,270 of record NC_045544.1, read on the forward strand.
CAGTGCGGAGGGCTTTCTCGCAAGCCTTCTTTCTTTCTCTGAAGGCGTGTGAGAATTCCCCCCCAATTGCCTGAACATGTGAAAGAAGGAAGCTGCAAGCTCATTTGTCTCAGCTACACTATCTCCTTTTGTTCTCCACCTCCCTCATTCACTCATCCAGGCAGCAGAGAATGAAAGGAGATAGCATAGCCGAGGCAAATGAACCTGAAGCCTCCTTCCTTCATACGTTCGGGCAATTGGGGGGGGGGGCTTTCTCACACGGCTTCAGAGAAATAAAGAAGACGTGTGAGAACCCCCCCCCCATTGCCCGAACGTAGAAGGAAGGAGGTTGCAAGCTTATTTGCCTTGGCTACGATATCTCCTTTCATTCTCTGTCTGCCTCATTCACTCGTTCGGACAGCAGAGAATGAAAGGAGATAGCATAGCCAAGGACAAAAGAGCCTGCAGCCTCCTTCATTCACACGTTTGGGCAATGTGGGGGGGGGCTTTCTTGCATGTCTTCTTTCTTTCTCCAAAGGCATGTGAGAACGCCCCCCCACTGCCCGAACATGTGAATGAAGAAGACTGCAAGCTCATTTTCCTTGGCTACGCTATCTCCTTCTGTTCTCCTTCTGCCTCATTCACTCGTTTGGGCAGCAGAGACAAAAGGAGATAGCGTAGCCGAGGCAAATGAACCTGCAGCCTCCTTCATTCCTTCCTTCCCTCAGTGCCCACCAAAGTATTCCCCCTACTCGGCTATCCCTCTGCGTGCCCACCCGGCCTCCGGCCTTTGTGGCAGTGAGCGATGGCAGTGCAGGGCAGCTGGCGATGGCTACTTCTGGGCTAGCTGTGGGTCGTGTTGCTCAGCATGTTAGTATCTCACTGCTGCCACCGCACCTCCTCAGCGGCAGCACCTCTCACCCACAGACCCGAGGTCAGTTTCCCAGGCAGGAATAGAAATGGATCTGGCAAAGGTACAGGCAGTAATGGACTGGCAGGCTCCAAGAACCCGGAAACTACAAAGCTTCTTGGGGTTTGCCAACTTCTACCAACAGTTCATTCCATCATTTGCCAAGGTGGCTTTACCCTTTACTGATTTATTGAAAACAAGACACCTTACTGGAAAGCCTCGTCCAAGTCAAATCAGCAGTTTTGGTGGCCAAAGATGAAGTGGGATATTGAGGAATATGTTCGGGGTTTTAACATTTCTGCAACAATGAAAAGTAGGCCAGGAAAGTCTTGTTACAACAAGTTGCAAAGTCCACTTGGCCCTGGGAAGACATAGCGATGGATTGCATTGTAGAGCTGCCAGAGAGCAGGGGGAATACTGTTATCTGGACAGTAGTTGATTTGTTTTTGAAACAGGCTCATTTCATTGCCTCTTCAGGGCTCCCATCAGCTAAAAAATTGGCCAAACTATTCCTAGTACATATTTACCATTTGCATGGTGTACCTAAATGTATAATTTCAGATCGTGGGGTACAGCTTACTGCTCAATTTTGGCACAGCTTCCTGAGGAGGGTGGGCTCCTCTCAGGGTTTGATGTTGATGTTGACTCTCTGATGTTAGCTGAGCCAGTACCTGCATGTGGCTCTGTAACGTTTCCCTCACCACTCTGCAGAGTAACTCTTCTACTCGGGTGCAACTGCCTACTCTGATGTAACTCTTCTGCTTGGATGCGGCTAATCAGGAAGGAGGCTCTGATGACACTGAGTGGGGGTATGGCTGAGGGTGGCTGTGGGTGACAGTGATTGGTGATGGTGGTTGGGTGTCATCTGGGTGAAGTTGTGGGTGGAGCTGCGTGGGGTAATGGTATATATATGAATGATGGTGTTAACTTGGTTAGAACTGACTTGGATTTGCTTACCTTTGTATCACTGTCATTTAGTGCTGGTTATCACATAATATTAGATAGAGATATAAAGTTTTTCACCAAACAAACTGATTCTCTGTTTGCATTCAACATGAATGCCGGAACATGACACGGGGAAGAAGGTCAAGAGACATGGAGCCACAGACTCTCATTCCCAAGTTCAGTGGTGAGCCTAAATATTATGTGTGTGAGTTTCACTGAAACCTGCCTTTTAAAAAAGTAATTTATTTATTTATTTAAAACTATTCATCTTTTTTACTTAAACAATACCAAAATATTTTTTTAGCTGGTAGGAGCCAGGATTATTTATTCATTTTTATTTATACTCTGCCCTACCTCATGAGAATACTCAAGGTGGTTTCTAACAATCAAATGAAAATTAAATTAGTGTTAATTCTACCATTTTAGTGTTTAATTAAAAAGGAAACAGTTCTAAAAATATTACAACTCAATTTAATATTCACTTTCAATAAAATATAAAAAATATTTGTATGTCTCTCTCTGTGTGTGTTTTTAGTTTCACAATGTGAGTTAAGGCCTTCCCTTCTATTTTACCTCTGTTGCACTTTTTTCCCACTATAAGTGGAATATTTTCAAAAGATGGAAAACAGGGTGCCCAGTTCTGAGGAGACTTTAGACTCTTTAAAAAAAACCTGTAAATCATTCAGTTGGCTCAATGTCACAAGGAATATAAGAACTAGAAGGAGGTTATTTTTATTTGTCTACTTGGTATAACCAAATATATATTTAGACTGATAATAGACACAATATACATTGCCGTGAAGAGTAAGATTACTATTTCCCTCTCACTATCCATAAATTAAAGCACATTATTTTATTAATATCATATCTATTTGGATAGATAAATAGGTCATGAGAGGTTTGATTGCTATAAAAAATTAATTCCCACAGTTTTTTTCCCGTTATGCTATATATTATATTGTTACAGATGTATATCAACCATTCCATGTTTACAAGAATTTTATCCTTCCAGATTTCTCTTTTACTTGAGGAAAAGAAAAAGGAAAATATATTTTTCCTTAAGAATGATAGACAGGGAAACCAGATATCAACCACTTCCTGCCTTTAAGAGGGCTTGCAATATTCTATGAATGGTTGACCCATGTATCATGGGAAGGATTTGTTTTGGTTGTTTGCTGTAGCCAGCTACTCACCACGAAAATTCCTATTCAAGGAATTCTTAATACTCCTTAAAAGAACATTAATTTGTGATAGATGTTTTTGAAGAAAGACTTTAGCTCAGTGGTGGGTTTCTTCTGGTTCGCAACGGTTCAGGTGAACCAGTTCGTGAATTTCAGCGAGCCGGTGAGAGGAGGTTCGACCGGTGGACCCGGAAGTAACTTCCGCAACGCCGGCCCTGGCCCCGTTGCTCGATCGTCCTTGCTGTCCCATTGCAGCTCACTCGCTCCCCCACCCATCTGCACTAAACTAGGCTAGCCCAGCCCACTGCTCACTGATTGTCTGGAGTCCAGCCAATCAGTGAGTGGGCTGGAGGCGACCCATTTAAAAGTGTGGCGCCGATGGCCAACATTCCTCTCTTTCTCATTCCCAAGCTGACAGCTTGCTGATCAGTACTCCCTTCGCTTCGCCTTCCAGCAGGTTGCTGCTTCCCTCAGGTAAGCAACTAAGCATGGGGGGGGGAGGCTAGCTTACGCCAGCTCATGAAAGCTGCAAACTGGCGTACACTATGTGGCCAAAAGCAGGTGGGCGGAGGCAGAGGTGGCAGCCTAGATTTCGCGAGGGAAGGCCTAGTGAAAGCCACAGGCTGGCATATACCACATGGGGGAAAGTGAATGAGCGGCGGCGGCCGAGCTTTCATGGCTTTTGCAAAAGCTGCAGGCTGGCGTACACCGCATGGCCAAAAGCAGGTGGGCGGCAGTGGAGGCAGCGGTGGCGGCCTAGCTTTCGTGAGGGAAGGCCTTCAGCCCATCCCTAGTGAAAGCCACAGGCTGGCATATACCACATGGCGGAAAGTGAATGTGCGGCGGCGGCCTAGCTTTCATGGCTTTTGCAAAAGCTGCAGGCTGGGCATACACCGCATGGCCGAAAGCAGGTGGGCGCCAGTGGAGGCGGTGGTGGCAGCCTAGCTTTCGCGAGGGAAGGCCTTCAGCCCTTCCCTAGTGAAAGCCGCGGGCTGGCATATGTCACATGGCCAAAAGCGGGTGGGCGGTGGTGGCGGCCTTAGCTTTCACTGCTTTCTCAAAAGCCGCAGGCTGGCATACACCACATGACCAAAAGCCCCCTGCCCCCCTTCTCCAGCCTCGCCTGGTTGGCTAAGCCTGCCAGGAAGCATGCTTAGCGACAACCCTTGTCCCTGCAGTCCAGTCTTACCTGTCCTGCTGCCTCACTGCCTGTCTGATCCCTGCTGCATCCATCAATCGCATTGGAGAGCTGCTGATTCTTCCTGCTGGTAAGCGACCCATTTTTTTTCTTTTATTTTTTTAATGTATTTTAAAATAATATTTTATTTATTGTGCATAGAATTTCTTAAAACAGTTTCACTTAAAAGTATTGAGTATAGAATATTTTTAAATGGTTTACTTCAATTTATTGTGTGTAGATTCTTTTTTAAATTGTCTTAGACTATTTAAAAAAGATTCTATCCAAAATAAATTAAAATAAACCAATTTTTAAAAATTCTATATGCAATACTTTAAAATGTATTGTGAATAGAATTGTTTTAAACAATTATATTGTAATTTATTGTGTATGGAATATTTTTAATGGTTTCATTTTAAATTATTGTTTGTGGAATAGTTTGAAATGGTTACAGTGTAAATTATTGCTGATGGAATACTTAACAATGGTTTTTAAGGATTTATTTATAGAATATCTTTTTTTTAAATTATTTTTAGGGAACTTTTTAATTTTTTAATTTTTTATAAAATATTTTTACTACAAGAAATGTTATTTCTTTTTGCAAATGTTTTCTTTGTGATGCAATACTGTTGCTTTTAAGTGTTCAGACCAGGTTTATGTGTCTCAAAATGGCTGCTTTTCTATGGGCAGGCCAGGTTGGTGCAAGGCAGCTTTGCCAGATTTAGTGTGTTTCACCCTCATTGTTTAGGTAATTCTGAGGTGGTTTCTGGTTCGGTGAGCTTCCTGGCACTGTCCTTTATAATTTCCCACAATGCCTTGATGGTTTTTATTCCAGTGGCTTTGTCTTTCCTGTCCTTAGGGTTAGGGAAAAAAAACCTGGTTTCATTTGCAGTCTTTGGTGGGGGGGGGATTCTTATTTTTTGGTGTTTTCCTGGCACTGTCAAAGTTTGTGTGGGTGTGGATGTGTAATGTCCTGCAGTTATATACACATTAATAATGATCTAGTAATATTTCCTTATACATTTTAGGGACCTTTCCTTACATAATTGGTGTTTTCTTTCATACTTTTGGATTTCTAATTTCTGTTTCCATTAGTTAGCAATTGCTAAAACAAATCCCACGTGAAAAAGTATTCAAAGCCTTCTTGATTTTAATTGTCAATTTATTTATTCCTGCACATTGTAATATTTATTCATTTTCATATCTCTGTTTTTCCACGATTGTGCAAACACAATTCCAGCAGCTGCTAACATGTGTAAAATTATATATGTATTGTATTCCCTTTCAAATAGCCAACAAAATAATTCTGATTTTAATTCCATATCTTGTTTTACCATTGCTTCTAACCACTAACGTCTGAATAGCTACTTGGACTGACCTAAGTGGTCTGCAGAAGACAGGCAAACCAGTGATCCTTCCTCTGTAAATAGCTGTCTTTATTGCTGGGTGTGCTCTGTGCTGGGTTCATCTTTGAGATAGTAAAGTTTTGCTTTCTGTGTCTCTCCTTTGTGCAGGTTATTGGAGCAAGATGGTGAGGTAGTGGTGCAGAATACACAAAAAGGGACAACAATTTTCCTTTTCTATTATTTTGTGTGCTTGTTTCATCCTAATGCAGTCCATACAATTAAAGTCTTGCTTTCTGTGTCTCTCCTTTGTGCAGGTTATTGGAGCAAGGTGGTGAGGTGGTGGTGCAGAAGACCAGCAAGGCAGTAATCTTCCCTCTGTAAGTAGCTGTCTTTATTGTTTTGTGTGCTGATTTTATCCCAATGATGGCAATGAAAGAGTTCATTTCTGTGTCTCTTCTTTGTGCAGCCCAGTCATTGGAGTCAGTGATACTGAAGACTGGCAAGAACAGTCATCTTCCTTCTTTAAGTAGCTCTTTTATTGTTTTAGTACTTATTTTAATCTTATTATAGTTCATCCATTGGGCCAAAGAATTTAGTGACATCGTCTTGGCCACTGCCACCCGGTCACATGGCTGGCAAGCCACTCCCACCCGATCAATGGCTGGCAAGCCACTCCCACCCAGTCATAAGGCCAGCAAGCCACTCCTACCTGGTCACATGGCCAGCAAGCCACTCCCACAAAGCAGGCCACACCCACAGATTAGGTTCCAAAAAAATCGAAAACCACCACTGCTTTAACTTTATATCTAGATAGAGAAATTGCTCTGCAAATTCATATTTCAATTTTTAGTCCTTTGTTTACTGTATGGTTGAAGTGTTCTTACATTTGCTATCTAACTATTTTAGAGTGTATTTTAAGTAATTAAATTATAAAAATAATAAAAATTGGAAAAAACATCCCCTCACACACAAACGCAAAACAATTTCAACTGGCACAGAGCAGAACATATATGTGTAGAGTAGACCTAGGAGCATATAAGGGAACAGAAAGGTAATCTAGTCCAACCCCTTCCCAAGGCAGGAGTCCTTCTTTCTGTTTGAGAGCTGTCAGTGGCAGACATGAGGGAAATGTGTGTGTGTATGTGTATGTGTGTGTGTGAGAGAGAGAGAGAGAGAGAGAGAGAGAGAGAGAGAATGAGAAAGAGAGTTGGAGAGAGAGAGATAAGAAGGAAGGAAGGAAGGAAGGGAGGGAGGGAGGGAGGGAGGGAGGAAGGGAGGGAGGGAGGGAAGGAGGGAACATGATCACAATTGAGCCCAAAATTTTGGTTGCTAAGCAGGAGTGTTGTTAAGTGTGTTTCACTACATTTTCCAACCTGGCCACACGACCGCCAATCCAATCCCACCTGGTCACATGACCGCTGAGCCACTCCCACAAAACAGGCCACACCTGGGTTCTAAAAAAATTTGAAACACACCATTATGTAGTAACACTAGAAAGTAACACTAGATAATATCTAACTAATTTCCATTTAATCTCATGGAAATTTTTCATTTGTCATGTTATCAATCTCACTGTGGTCAATTTTTTTTCTAATTAGAATTTAATCCCAGTTTGATACAGTAAAGGAGTATAATAATTACAAATTACCAATTGCTATTGTAGTGCTTTAATATACAGTTCAATAGGTTAAACAGTTATCTTTCTCCAGATTATATATTCAATCAAAATATTTGTATCTTAGGGTAATTGCTTGCACACCTTCCAGCCACCATGTTTCAATATCTTCTTCAGAACTCTTCAGACTCTTCAAATATTTGGACCAAATTTACCCCTATAGACATTTATTTAAAAGAAACAAGGATTGCAGATTTAGAAAGGGGAGAGAACCATAAATCAGCAGCAAGTCAATTTTGAAAATACTGGTATTAATAGACAATGTTCTATAAAAGCTTACATCAGTATACTGTTCTAGAGTTATTAACTTATTCGCATATTTTTTCATTTGTTATATATTTTATTGATTCAGTTACCCCCATCGCCAAAAGTAGCATTTGTTCAGAATATGTTCTGATATACAAGAGAATTACCATTGCTATGGGAAATTATGCAGCTGACTGAAAAAAAGTTCATGCAGAAGAATAAAGGAATCGATAGTTTTAAAAGACATCTGTAGGGAAACACACAGGACAACTAAAGAAGGGAGTATGAGAAACACACTTAATGGTCAAGAATGACCGGGGGGTGGAGCCTGTTGCCGAGGAGAGCTCAACCGAGCTCCTCTCAGAGATCTGGTCTGTATATCTAATTAAGATCATAGATATCACCCCTTTTTGGCTAAGAAAGGGGCAGGAAGTAGCTCTGTGTGCTAGGGTCTATTCGTAATTCACAGCCTTTCTCCTTTTTTTTGGCTGTGGACAGAGATTAGATCCAGCGTGAGCGGAGCTTTTATCTCCAGCCAGTTCTTCTCAGCTGCCTTTTTTTGCAGCCCCAGACAGGCGACCCCCCCCCCCAGGACAAAGCAAAGTTGTTTGAAGCTAGGATTAATATGGGCGGGTCCCACTCCTGTGAGATTTATGCTTTTATTACTATCTTAAATACCAGCACCATTCGTCTTAGAGGCTTCTTTGTTTAAACGGACTTCAAAATGGCGATTTCTCTCCGTTGGTGACTGATAGGGGATGTACGTAGCCGGTTTTACCTTCCTGCAGACCGCTCCTTAACAAAATAATTTTTTTTTTGTTTTTTTTGGAAACAGAGGGGAGCGAAAGCACTGTTTATTTGTTGATTTATAATGGCACCCAGGTCAAAATCGAAGCGTCTCTCTACAAATGTGCCTAAAGAATCTGTGAAGGAATTTAAAGAATTTATACTGGAATCGCAGCCCTTGTCTCCTACACCCTCTACTGGAGAATTCTTAACACAGGAATTTTTTTTTCAAATCTTTAATGATTTTAAACAAGAATTTAAGGAATTTGTATTCGAGCTATATGGTGATTTAAAGTCTAAAATTGACCAAATGAAGGCGAATACGTTTGCAGCCGTGTCTGCCCTGTCAGATTATACCGCTGAAATAGAGAATAAATTGGAAAGTTTGGAGGAGGCTAATTCTAATTTGACTACTAATATTCAAATTTTACAACAAAAAATTAGAGACACTCAGGAACAGCTCGTTATGATAAACTTTAATAAGAAGGCATTCGCAATAAGACTCAGAGGATTTCGCGAAAAGGAGCGAGAGAATTTGAAACAGACCTTTGTTGAAGCCCTCAGCCATGCGGTGGGAAGCCCGGGACTTAACCTTGATTGGCAGATTCGGAAAATCTATCGCCAGAATTCATTGGTAGCGGAACAGCGACAGCTCCCGAGGGACATAATTATATATTTCTCCACAAAAGAATCCAGAAACGCGATCGTGCAAAAATTTTACAATAATAGTTTGAGAATTGATGGCCAGAACTTGATTGTCTTCAAAGAAATACCTTTCCAGATGTTAAAGGCAAGAAGGGACTATACCTTCTTAACTAAAGAGCTTAGAAATCAACAGATTCAATATAGATGGGAGGCCCCAGCCGGCATTACGGTCACATTTGAGAATCAAAAACTTCGTCTTAATTCTGTTTCGGAGGCTCGAGATTTCTATTACAAGACTTTGAAGGTGGGACTTCCTGATTCACTTGGAAAAGAGGAGAGACAAGCCGAAGGAGAAGGCAAGCAACAGACCACATGGCTGCAAGATGGAGGGGGTAGCTCCCCCTCCCTCGGAGAAGCAGAAAAGCGGAGTTTGAGGATTTAGACATTCTAAAATATTTACCAAAGTTGTGGATTGAATGGGGGTTTGCGACCTCTCTCCGGCAGAAAAAGGGGAACTTATTGGTGGGGTGATACTGAATGTATATATGTAAAATGCATGCAGAATGATTTATGCTGTTTAAATCTTGTTAGAAGGGAAAGTTTGAAGAGATTATTTTAAAATAGAAGGTAAACTGATTTTTGTTGAAACTAATTATTTTGAGCTAGATTTTAAACTAATGCTTGCATAAATTTGATAGTGGCAAATATTAGAGAAGCAAGGGATGAGGGTAAAATGCATGCGGAATGATTTACGTATATTGGTGGGGTGATACTGAATGTATATATGTAAAATGAATGCAGAATGATTTATGTTGTTTAAATTCTGTTAGAAGGGAAAGCTGGATGAGATAATTTTAAAACGGAAGGTAAACTGATTTTTGTTGAAAGTATTATTTGAATATGTGGAATGATCTATGCTATCTAATTTTTATTAGAAGGGAAAGCTTGGTGAAATTATTTTATAAATTTGGATAAATGTTTATCTGAATACAAGGTTAAGGAAGAGGAACGGGAGAGTCTACAGGAGGTCGGGGTAAATAACAAAGAAGCAAGAGACGAGAATAAAATATAGATAGAATGATTTACACTATTTAAGCATAGATAAAGATGGGGGGCTGAGCTTAACACAAAGAGTTTCTTTTTTTTTCTTTTTTTCTTTGTTCTTTTCTTTCTTTTTTTTTGGTTTTTTTTCCTTTAATATATTATTTTTATTTTTAATCCATATGAATATAAGATACTTTAGATAGAAGGCAGTGCCAGGTGTGGGCCCTGGGAAGTCAGGAGGAGTAGGGATGGGGATTTTTTGGGGGTGGGTGGGTGTTAACATAGTCTCAATAAGAACAAGAATGCACTTATATACGGTTGTTCTTTTTTTTCTCCTTTTTTTTTTACTCTTTTCTTTCTTTAAAATTTGTTTTTTTCCCTTGGTTTATTTTACTTTTTATCAGATTATAATAAACAACACTTGAATAAAGGAATACACCAAGGAGGGAGGTAGAGGGAAAGAGGAGGGAGGAGTAAGGAAGGAGTAAGGGGAATGCAAGGAGGGTGTGTTGGGAGTAAGGGGAGAAGGAAGGTTTGAGGGGAAAGGGAAGTAGGAGGGGAGCGTTAGAGGGAGGAAAGGAAAGTTGGAGGGGGTAGATGGGGTGTATGGAGGATGGAAGTGTCAGGTGGGGTTGTGAATGATGAGTTGTGTTTTCTTTTTATTTTATTTTTTTTATTTTTTTTATTTTATTTTTTTCTTATAGCAAATACTCTGTATATAAGTGATTGTAAAATGGAATGTGAAAATGAATAAAATATATTTTTAAAAAAATGGTCAAGAATGACAAATCTCATCATAATACTTCAAAGTGATTTCAAACCATAAAAATTAATACTAAGCAGAAATATAAGAAAGAATCAACCAAAAAGCTTCTCTGATGGGTTGGGGTAAAATAAGGACAAATAATAATAAGAATGTCATATTATTTTGACATCAGCTCTTCCCCTATTGTACATGCATCATGACATCGGTGGCATTACATTGCTCTTTGACATGTTTACTTTGTCACTTTGGTAAAATCATCAGATTCTGAAGACACTTCTGCTTTCTAATTGCTCTAAGGAGGAAATAAAAAATATTCTAAAAAGGAAAACAAAATCTTAGAAAAATATGAGAAGAATAAGACTTATTGTTAATTAATTCATTGTTTAGAATAAAAAAGGGAATCAGCCTGGGACCATTATGTTTCCACAAGTAGCCCATGTCCAATCATTCTTAAATTCTGTTAATCTTTATCTAGCACCAAAATAGCGCTGACCATTAGTTGACTAAATTCCTGTGCATAGGCATGAACAATAAATTAGTTGAATTGAAACTTAACATTGGCCTTGGTCTGGCAGATGTAGATGTACGTTTAGATATAGGTATTGGTAAAGCTATAAGGCTGCCCAGCTAGAGACCAATTCTGGGTGGTTTATATTATTAAGAATAAAAAACAATAATAAAGAGACTACATATATGTGGACATGCTAAGATTTTAGAAGGGCTGTAGAGCTCCCTACTCAGGAGCCTGGGATTATAACTAGGTTCTTAAAGACTTCCTCAACCCCATTACATCAGAGAGATATGCATCTTAAGAAAAAGAAAAATCCAAAGTGATTTTAGTAGTATTTAAATTAAAAATGTTTTTGGCATTTAAAACTATTGCATTTGTACTGGTGTAAGGTATAAAAAATATAAATATTTTCTTTTAATTTTTCATGATTTTTTTAAAAAAATCTTTCCTAGCTTTATATTTCCGTAGATTTTAATCTTGCAAAAAAAAACTTCAATAAAACCTGTATATAAAAAAACACTGTTGCATTTGTTTAGAACAGAATAAGAGAGTCAGGCATAGAATGTTGACTTACCATGTACAGCAAACCTGAGGGTAACGACACCTTCCTGCATTTACACTGGGGTATGGACATTTTGACCAACAGGAGCCACCTTTGTTTGTACAAGCAACTTCAAGAGGGTCATCAGTTGCTACGTAAAAAATGGGGGGGGGGGCGGAATACCACTGGCATTTTAGAATCTGTATTTATTTATTATTACTAATTATATTTTATTCTTTTCATAAAATGTTTCAAGATTTACATTCATTGCACAAATAATAATAATAAGCCCAAAATATTAGGAACACTATTTGAATATGGTTGGCATTGACAAAATCCCTAACAGTCAATAGTTATAGTAGAAGGCAACCTTACTTGGAACAGCTTAAATCCTGTGACAAAACATTTAATAACATCAAACAACAACATCTGCCTATCCTCCATTCATTGAGGAGGACTTGATAGGTAGATAAAAGTGCCAAATGTAGTCTAAACATTTGGCTGACTATCCAACAAACCAATAATAATAAGATGTTGATGATGGTGTTGATGTTATACTAGGAAGCGATATGAGCTCGATCAGGAGTCCTCAAACTTTTTAACAGTCCCTCATACTGTTGGGGGGCTGGACCAGCTGGGTAGGGGTGGCTAGGTGGTCATGTGTCTGGGTGGTGGTCATGGCTAGGTGGTTATGTGGGTGTGGCCAATTTAGCAGTCCATTAAACAATAAAGACAAATTAAACTTTAATTTGTTTTGTTCCTGAGGATGTTTTATTTGTTTTTGTTTGCATGTTGTTCTTTTGATTGACATTTCTTTTTACTAGATCGTTTTTTAAGTTAGTCCATTTCAGGAAATTCAGTTTTGCAGCAGTTCTTCTCAGCCCTAAGGAGCTTAAAATCAACAAGTAGAACAAACCAGGGAAGGCATTGCCTCTCCTTGTTTTGGGTAGGTATGAGGCAAGGGACTCAGCCCAGGTGCTGGGCCTTCTTAGAGAGGCAAAGGAGCAGGCCTATGTCTACTCCAGAACCTGGAAACAGGCACCCCTCAGCAACAACCTCCCACATACTTGGACTGTCCCCCAACCAGCACAGGCTCTGGGCTTCATTCCTCTGCCCCCTCCCCATTAGTTCCCTTGCTGCGTTTCATTGTGGTTGAAGCAGCAACCATGAGGCTCCGGCAAGCACCTTCTGGCACAAGGGCCTCCTCTGCCTTCCTGGGCTGAGCTAGACTACCAAGTAGCCTGCCTGCTTAATTGGTGAGGGAAGGGAAGATGACCAATTACTAGACTAGCCTGCCTTCCCTGAAAGTGCTGGCTCTCTCTCCCCTTCCCTGCCACCAATTTCTCTACTCAAATGACCTCTGGCTTCCTTTCAGCCCTGCTCTTGATCCCGGAGCCCATAGCCTAAATCTGAAACCTACAAAGAGGGGTAGGGGAGCACAGGAGATGTACTCACATTTTCCAATTAAGAAAACTTAAAACGTACAAGGCTGCTTTTTCAGAATGCTGCACCAAAACCTTTTCCTTGAGTGGAGAGGAGGAAAACCACCTTTACTGCAGGGTTCCTGTTCCCGTGCAAGTACGTCCACAGCAGAGGTGACATCTACAAGGCTGCCTCCTGACAGGGGAAGTAGGGGCGATGGGTCCTCTTTATCGTGAGGGCCTTCTGGAAAGGATCTGGCCACTCCAACTTCCCTTCGGCATGCTCCCTGGGAACAGATATTAAACTCTACCTGCCCCACCAGAACTGGGCAGTGAAGGACAAGCGTCCCGAGTCAGTGGCAGCATTCATGCAAATGATTTTGCTGGTGTGAGGTACTTTGGGGAACAGCCAGGATGAACTCCAGGAAGCCTTGCTAGCCCACCCCCAGCTGCTGCCATTGTCCTGTCCAAAGTGCCACTACAAGCATCCTAAGGAAGGTAGGAAGTGGTGGTAGCGGCAATATTTGGGGCGGGGGACTCAGCTGAGGTGAGGCACGTCAGGGAAGAGCCAGGGAAGGTTCTGATGTTTCCATATCCCAGGAGATCCCCGCCCTGCACGCATCAGTCCACCCACCATCATCACCTGGCTGCAGCTGCTCCTCTACCCAGCCATGCCCTTTGGCTAAACACAATGGGAGAAAAAAAATGATTTTTTTTTTTTAGAAAAGGGCAAACTACTAAGACAAGGCATGGCATTATTATAGAAGACAGGAAGATATGATCCCCCTGACACATTTCGTGATGGAAAAATGGGGTGGGAAGAACCTTCTTAACATTTATAGATTGAAATACCATTAACATTCTTTGACTTGTGGTCAATACCAAAAATAAAGTATGTAAAGAATCCTTGTGAAAAGTATTTGAGATTAGTCTCAGGTACACTTTTCCTCTAGACCATCTGGGTCATTTTAGTTTCTCTCCTTACCTGCTTGGTGGGAAAATATGAAGATGGCAACAAGGAGGAGAAGAGCCTTCATGGCTGAAGCTCAGAGCAATCAGTTCAAGAGGCAGGAGTCTCCAAGTCAGGTCAAGTGGGACTGGGCAGTTCTTTGCAGAGGCTATTTATGAAGCTTTAAAGAGCACAAGGGTCTAAGGTGGCTTAAATTTTGGCAACCTGGAGAAATGACATGAGGAAGCCAGCAGGAATTGTAGGAAAGGAAGGGAGGTAGTAGCCAGTTAAAAATAGCTCCATTTTGTTAGGCTAATCAGATGTGTAATTTAGCATAGCTAAAGCAGTTATTGTTTATTTTGATTTTTCTCTCTCTCTCAGCCACAAGAGGGAGCTTCAGTACAAAGAGCATAACAACATGAAAACTGTTCACTTACCAGGAATAATTATAATCTAATTTTAATAGTTTTAATGTTGTAAAGGTAATATCAAAAAGTTCATATTTTTCTCACATACAGTACCATTTGGTTATTTAATTTCTGTAACATTAAGAATGAACTTTCTCTGATCTTTCAATCTTTTTCATTTAATGCATATTTTAGGCCAAAGATTACTTATTATTTCTCTAATGTGAATGGGAGGAAATGTAGCAGAGTAGCATTCAATATAGAAGTCCAGCTTCTTTCTTCTGCTTCCTTTTCTTCAGTTTAAAGCATTTCTTATAAGGGAATGGAAGGTGATCTCTCTAAATAAATTCAGCAAGCACCTTAAAATTTAAAAATATATTTGAATTCCTATGTTTTTAGCACAATAGCTTATTTCTTTCTCTGGAAGTACAATAAAAACATTCTGCTTTCCATGTTTTATCCCTTTTTATAAATAAATCTTTAAAGCCTTGATAGTTGGTCTTTGTTAGGAAAAATCACTTAAGAATTACATTTATAATTTAACCTTGATCAAATCAGACAAGTTTATATTTTTTGCTTTTAAAAATGTTGCTCTTTCATCCCTTTAAATAGTGTACTTGTTGTCTTTTTAAAAGGAACTCCTTTATAAGTGTAACATGTCTAAGGTGACCAAATTTTCAGATTGGTAAAGAGGGACACCATTGACCGGGGGGGGGGGGGGTTTGATTAAAAAAAATATTTTGTCAAACATGACCCCAGGACACTGAAACCATCATAAATATGAATCTGTTGCTAAACATCAAAATTTTGATCACGTGACCATGAGGATGCTGCAATGGTCGCTAAGTGTGAAAATGGTCGCTAAGTGTGAAAATGGTCATCAGTCACTTTTTTCAATGCCATTGTAACTTTGGTTACTAAATGAACTGTTTGAAAGTTAAGGCTAGCTTGCATTATAATGCCTTATGCTAGCTTACATTTTCAAGAGAGAGAAGTTAAACTCCTTGTTAGAATTGAAATAGAAATGAATAGAGTAGAGTAGAGTAAAGTAGAATAGAATAATTTATTAGCCAAATGTGATTGGACACACAAGGAATTTGTCTTTGGTGAATATGCTCTCAGTGTACATAAAGAAAAATAAAATAGTAGGATAGTGGGATCCTTGCTGCACCAAGCTCAGAAAGCAGCGATCCCACTATCTCCCACACACCTCCTCTTTCTGAAAGAGGAGGTGGGGGGGATCCTTGCTCACCAAGCTCAGAAAGCAGCGATCCCAATATCTCCCACACCTCCTCTTTCTCTCTCTCATTCTCTTTTTGGGGGGAAGGAGGAGAAAGGACAAAAAGGAGAAAGTGGGAGAAATGGCTGCAGGGAGAACAGTGCCCGAGAGAAGCGGGCAAAAAAGAAAAAAAGAAAAACCTTCCGACGGCTGAGCCGCTTTCTTCGTGGGGATACCCTTGGCTCACTTTTATCTTGTTGTCGCAATTATCAATTTCAGCTTAGGCAATTGCATTTTCTCTCATAAATTAGTGAAAAGCTCTGAGCAGATCCTCACTTTCTGCTATGGGACACTCACCATAGAGGAATATTCCTATGATTGATCCAGCAATGGTCTATTAAGTCAATAATATTTCCTAAACACTAGAAAGACAAGATCCATCCAAGGGATTAAGTACCCGCTTTTAGTATAGAATAGATTGAGTTGGAAGGAAACTTGGAGGTCTTTAGTCCAACTCCCTACTCAGGCAGGGACCCTACACCATTTCAGACAAATGGTTGTCCCATCTCTTCTTAATAACTTTTAGTGTTGGACAAATCATAACTTCTGGATGCAATTTATTTCACTGAGTAATTGTTCTAACTGTCAGGACATTTCTCCTTTGTTCTAGGTTACTTCTCTTCTTGATTAGTTTCCATCCATCACTTCTCCTGCTTTCAGGTGCCTTGGAGAATAGTTTGACTGCCTTTTCTTTGTGGCAACCCCTGAGATACTAGAACACTGCTATCATGTCACCCACTAGTCCTTCTTTTCATTAAACTAGACATACCCAATTCCAGCCCCGTTCTTTATATGTTTTAGCCTCAAGTCCCCTAATCATCTTTGTTGCTCTTCTCTGGGCTCTTTCTAGAGTCTCAAAATATTTTTTACATTGTGGCAACCAAAACTGGATGCACTGTCCTAAGTGTGATCTTACCAAGACATTATAAACTGGTATTAACACTTCACATGATCTTGATTCTATCCCTCTGTTAATGCAGCCAAGAGCTGTGTTGGCTTTTTTGGCAGCTGAAGCATAAATATGTTAGCTCATATTTAAATGATTGTCCACTTGGACTCCAAGATCCCTCTCATGGCTCCTACTATTGAGCGAGGTACCAGGTATTCTAAACTTATATATTTGGTTTTTGTTGCCTAAATGTATAATCTTACTATTTTTAGTGGATCTGTCTACAGTTTGACATTTTTTTTACTGGAAGACTGATTTCAAAGCAATTCCTAATGGATGCTTTAAAGTGGCGGATATTTTGTACACACAGGGTTATATTATAAACACTGCTTGGCTTTGTTCTGTTCTAGCTTGATTGGTAAGTTAACTATGACCAGATCATGACACTTTTGCTGTTGTAATTGGACACTTATACCTTCTTATACCAAAAATGTAATCAATTTGATTTCTGTTCATTTTGTTTTTTGTATGCTTAATTGGGGGATATGCAGGCACATAGGTGTTGTTTTTGGTTAAATGGAAAAATGTGTTAGCAACCAAGAAAGGTTTAAATTGGCAAAAACTAACAGGTCATTCTACTGCTTCATTTCTGTTTCTTCTATTTCTATGTTTTCTTTCTTTCTCTCTCCAAGTTTTTTGATCTTGTTAATATATTCTTACCAATTCAGATTGAACTTGACCATACAACCAAATTTGTTTTTCTATTTAGAATTTTATTTTTGAAACACAGTAGTAGACATCCCACCCAGGTTCTGGTCCAATTGTATGTTTTAAGTCAAGACAAAATTCTAAGTGGTCATCCAAACTATTGTTATGCTGTAATAAAGAGTTCATTGAAATCAACTGACTATTGCATGACAAAAGCCTTCTTCTTGATTAGCTTTCCAGGTTTGTTTGTTGCTAAAGTCTATTAGATGTTTCTGGTGAGGGTCTACAAGCTATAATAGTAAAGTTGATTGACAATGGAAGAAAACATGCCCTTGACCCTTTAAATGTTTTGTGGAATGTGTCCTGTGTATCATATCAAAGAAATCTTACAATCTAATTTACCTCACAGGATTGCTACTATGAAACTATGTATGCTGCCTTGAGCCCCTTGATAAAGATGGCATATAATTGTAACAGACACACAGACATACACACAATATATATAGAAAGAAATCATATGGGTTTCTTGTAGAATATTTTCAATAAGTTGCTGAACAAATCATTGGTGAATAACTCTTTTCCCTAGATAAAACTGGGAAAATCATCTATGTAATTTTCATTCCCAATGGTAGAGAGGAAAACGTATTTGGGCCTGGAATCAGCAGCTATGATGTCTAAATAAGCAAAACTTTATATAATCAGAGAACCAAAGATTTATCATAATATTTGAATGGGCTGAACATTTAATGGGTCAGGATAGCAATCAACGAGGCTCAGAATCCTCCGGGGATTCCTATGGAAATTTCAATAGTTTTGACTTAGCAGTACTTTCAAAGTATCCCATGTGGCATCCCAAATGGATCTAATTTTTAATTAAAGAGTAATTTGTGTAAAGTTTAATCCAAATATCATTTACATTTGATTTTTAAGTATTTTGTGTTATCTGTAGTTGTACATGTGCATATTACACTGAATGATCTGGAATGCCAGCATTCTCATGAATGTTAACTTGTATGTGACAATATCTGAATGGATAAATCAATGAATGTTAATAATCATCTAAATATCTTTGTTGTCAGTTTCTAGACTTCAAAACTAGAAATGCCCTTCTGTGAACTTAGAAAATTCATCTGCTATTCATATAAGAGTGATCATTTTCCTATGGTGGATTATACAAAATATTCTTTAAAAAAGGATAAAATTTACTCCTCAGTTATTTTTGTTAGGTATAATTACTGATTGTACAGTGGTAGAGGTTAATCTGATTTTGCATTTAATAATGGCAGCAAGACTGTTGGTGGCGCAATACTGGAAGAAGGAAGATTTGGCTACAATCCAAGAATAGACACTGAAAGTCACAAATTTAGCGGAGATGGCGAAAATATCTGCATATCTTAAAGACCATTCAAATGAGAGATACAAACGAGACTGGAAAAAATGGATTGATTATATAGAAAATAAATATGGAACTAAGAAATTCCAGATAGCCTATGCTTAGGACTAGGAATGATTTGAACTGTTTAAAGTTAATTTAGCAAGGAGGAGCTAAGTTCAATGTAAAGAGGTTATTAATTTCTTACTTTTATTTTTTATCAATATATCTTAGACTGTGGTTGTTAAATATTTATACCGTGTACGGATTCTGGGAAGTCGGGGGGGGGGGTAGGTTGTGGGGGCTCAGGGGGGAGGGGGGACTATTCCAGGTTTGATTTTAAAGTAGTATGATTGCACATGTATATTGTCCTCTCTTACAACATGATATTGTCTATGTAACAACATACATGTGATTATATGTTATGGAAATGAAAATAAAATATTCTTCTTAAACACACACACACACACACACAAAAGTGATCATTTTCCCTTACAGAACTTTGAGATATTTATTATCTGAAATTTTGTAAAATTATGTCCAATTCAAAGTTAAATAAAAAGAGTGTGAAGCACTCGCAGTACTCAAGGTAATACTAGGTAATTTCTAGGTATTTCCACCTAATCAAATGGAAGTTATACATTTGTCATGCTATTAATTTCAGTTTGGTCAACTTTCTCTAATTAGTATTTAATCCCAGTTTGATGCAGTAAAGGAGTATAATAATTACCAATTACCAATTGCTATTATAGAACTTTAATATACAGATCAATAGGTTAAAGATTTATCTTTTTCCAGATTATATATTTAATCAAAATGTTTGTATCTCAGGAGAATTGCCTGCATATCTTCCAGCCACCTTATTTCAGTATCTTCTGCAGAACTCTTCAGACTCTTCAGAGTTTTCCTGATATTTTATACAGGACGTTGGTGAGCCCTATAAACATTTTTTTTTAAAGAAACAAGAATTGCAGATTTAGAAATGAGAGAGAACCATAAATCAACAGCAAATCAAATTTGAAATAATAGACAATGTTCTATAAAAACCTACACCAGTATTGTTCTGACCTAGGCTTCCTGATAAAGCATAAATCACATGATTAGTCCAGAAAACCCTTTTTATTTAAACGGCTGTGGATTATGTTCATTCACAGCCCATAATGATTCACAAATAGTCTGTAAAGAGTCCAACAGATATCTGCCACAGTCTTTGAAGGTAATGCTGATAAGGACTCTTTATCATCCTCTTTATCATCTTTATCATCTGGTAGAGATCTCTCTACCAGAGATCTAATTGCCAATTAGTTTTGCAAGGCCAAATGGAGCACAGAATCAAATGAAGCTTCTCAGAGTTTGAACCGATCAGAATGAACAAAGTTGCTTTCTGAAAAGGCTTAAGTCTGTTTGCTCCTCTTTTGGAAAGAGCTAATCATCTCCAAGCCTTAATCCTGAGTCGCCCTTTTTGTCTTAATTGTTCTTTCCTTATGGAAGCTCTGCACATGCGCACAGTGGGAACAGGCTCACACTGTTCTTCTGCCTCGCTGATGTCAGATTGCAGAGGCTCCAGAGGCAACACATAATTCCCAGATGGCTCTGCCCCACTCTCTGCCTCCAATGCAGAGCCCTCATCCGAGCCTTCCCCAGATTCCAGGACTGGCCCATGTTCCTCCCCAACCTCCTCATTGTCCAACTCTGCTGCCAGCCCCACAGGCTGCCAGCGGACCACAACAAGTATATTGTTCTAGAGTTATTAACTTATTGTATATTTTTCATTTCTTATATATCTTATAGCAGGCATGTCAAACTTGTGTCATCATGGCAGCATCATGTGTCGTATCCCCCTTTGCTAAACTGGGCATGGACATGGCCAGCGCATGATGCATCCGGCCTGTCGGCTGCGAGTTTGACAGTCCTGCTTTTTTCCCATCTCCAGAAGCTGCATTTGTTCAGAATATGTTCTGATATACAAGAAAATTACCATTACTACAGGAAATAATACAGATGACTGGAAGAAACCTTCATAGTAGAAGGATAAAGGAACGGAAGGAGACAAACCATTCATTGATAAATTATTTTAAGAGAAGTCTGAGAAAACACACAGGACAACTAAAGAAGGGAGTATGAGAAAAAAACCTAATGGTCAAGTTGGACAAATCTCATCATAATATTTCAAAGTGATTTCAAACAATAAAAAATAATACTAAACAGAAATGTAGAAAGAATCAATAGGCCAATACAGTTTTTAATTGGAGATGTTCTGTGATGGATTGGGATAAAAGAATGGGAAGCGATAACAAGAGCATCATATTATTATGACATCAGCTGATCCCTTTTTGCATAGGAATCAACCTGGAGCCATTATGATCCCACAAGTGGTCTAAGACCAACCACTTAAATTCTGTTAATCTTTATTTAGCGCCAAAATAGCAATGATCATTAGTTGAGTAAATTCCTGTGCATGGGCATGAGCACTTAATTGGAACTTAATATGTGGCCTTAATCTTTTTCATCTGATATGTAGATGTAAAGTATAGCTATAGGTATTGGTAAAGCTATAAGGCTGCCCAGCTAGAGACCAATTATGAGTGGTTTACATTACTGAGAATAAAAAACAATAATTAAGAGACTACATATATGTGGATATGCTAAGATTCTACAAGGCCTTTAGAGTTCCCTACTCAGGAGTCTGGTGAAACAACCAGGTTCTTAAAGACTTCCTCAACCCAATTACATCAGAGAGATATGCATCTTAAGAAAAAGAAAAATCCAAAATGATTTTAGTGGTATTTAAATTAAAAATGTTTTATTGGCAACTAAAACCATTGCATTTATACTGCTGCAAAGAATATCAAAAATTACTTCTTTAAACATTTCTCTCTTTTTTTCTCTTTTTTTTAACCTTTCTTTTACTTTTATCATTTTTCACTTTTTCTTTTAATTTTTCATGATTTTTATCTTTCCTAGATTTATGTTTCCATAGTTTTTAATCTTGATCTACTGCATTTGTTTAGAGCAGATTAAGAGATTCAGGTATATAATGTTGACTTACCATGTACAGCAAACGAAACCACCAGCACAGTCTCCTGATTGTACACCAGGAAATGGACATGATGCTCTACAGGTGCCACCACTTTGGAAACAAGCAATGTTAGCAGGGTCGCTTTGGCCAGTTGCTGCATAAAAAGTGGGAGAAAATACCATTGGCATTTTAGAATCTATATTTATTTATTGTTAATAATTATATTTTATTCTTTTCATAAATAATACATGTTTCATGATTTGAATTCATTGTACAACTAATAATAAGAAGAAACCCAAAATATTAGAAACACTTTTGGCATTGACAAAATCCCTATATTCAATAGTTATAGTAGAAGGCAACCTTACTTGGAACAGCTTAAATCCTGTGACAGAACCTTTAATAACATCAAACAACATCTGCCTATCCCCCATTCATTGGGAAGGACTTGATAGGGAGATAAAAGTGCAAAATCTGGTCTAAACATCTGGCTGACTGTCCAACAAACCAATAATAATAAGATGCTGATGATGGTGTTACTGATGTACTAGGAAGTGATGTGAGCTAGACTCAAGCCCATTCTCACCTATGAAAATTGGATGGCTATATGGAAACTGCTAGTGGAGATGACAGTATATCGGCTCACCTATTTAAATCCTAAAAGATTATGATGTTAAAATCCTGCACTCCAGCACCCCATTATTGCAGCAAATTTGGAATAGTTAACAATGGGCATAGGATTGGAAAAGCTCAGTGTACATTCCTATCCCAAAGAAGGACAATGTCAAAGAATATTCAAATTACTAGGCAATAGTGCTCATTTGACAAGCTAGCAAGGTCCCACTAAAATCCTAAATGTTAAACTTCAACAACATGTGAACTAATCACTGACCAGAAGTATAAGTTGGGTTTTGAAGAGCAGCAATCAATTGGTTCAAAATAGGGGAAGGAGTACTAAAAGGCTATATATTGTGATCCTATTTATTTAACTTATATTCAGAGTACACTGTGCAAAATGCTCGGGTGAATGACTGACAAACTGGAATTAAGATTGCCAGGAGAAATATCAACAATCTCAGATATGCAGATGATCCTACACAAATGGCAGAAAATGAAGAGGGTAATGAGGATGAAAGAGGAGAGTGCAAAGGTTGGTGTGAAACTAACATTAAAAGCTAAGGTCATAGCATCAGCTTCCGTTACTCCTGAAAGTAGAAGGGGAAGAAATGGAAGCAGAGACAGATTTTATTTTCTTGGACTCCAAGATCACCTCAGATGGCAACTGCAGCCATCTGAAATTAAAAGACTCCTTGGGAGGAAAGCTATGAAAAATCTAGGCAGCATATTAAAAAACATAGATATCACAGGAGCCGAGGTGGCGCAGTGGTTAAATGCAGCACTGCAGGCTACTGCTAGATCAGCAGTTCAGCGGTTCAAATCTCACCGGCTCAGGGTTGACTCAGCCTTCCATCCTTCCGAGGTGGGTAAAATGAGGACCCGGATTGTTGGGGGCAATATGCTGACTCTCTGTAAACCGCTTAGAGAGGGCTGAAAGCCCTATGAAGCGGTATATAAGTCTACTGCTAAGTCTACTGCTATTACTTTGCCAACAAAGGTTTGCAGAGTCAAAGCTATAGCTTTTCCAGCAGTAATATATGGCTGTTAAAGTTGTATTATAAGGTAGAGCTCCAAATAATTTGTGCTTTCAATTTGTGATTTTGGAGAAGTCTCTTGGATTGTAAGGATTGTAAGGAGATCAAATCAGTCAATCCTAAAGGAAATCAACCTTCATTGTTCTTTAGAAGGATAGATACTGACTCTGAAGCTCAAATACTTTGGTTACCAAATGAGAAGAGTGGACTAATTGAAAAGATCTTGATGTTGGGAAAGATTGAAGGCAAAAGGAGAAAGGGACAGCAGAGGATGCAGCCTTAGGTAGTGTCATTGACATAATGAACATGAATTTGAGCAAACTCTGTGAGATAATGGTGGACCCGACTTGCTAAAATTCATGGGGTTGGTCCAAACTTAGCAACTGAACAACAACAACAACAACAACAAGAAACACTGCTGTAAGCCATATTTTTATTTCATTAACTTAAAATAGATAGGAGGAGATAATGGGAAATCAGGAGGCAAATTTCAGATTTACTGAAAAAACTATGTGTTAAACAATATAGCATTTAATAGTAGATCAACTAAAGTAAATGTACATTTATTAGGGGGTTCATGTAAACCTGCCTTCCATAATTATCTTAGCAGTTTGCCCTTTTTTAAAAAATATATCATTTTTCTTTTTCTTGTATCTGAGAGGGATACTGTTGGAAAAATAACAAATAACATAAAATAATATTTTGTGAATGTATCTTCAGACATTCATTTTGAAAGACTTGCAGATGAATCTTCCTATAGGTATAATAATGTTTAACAATACAAGTTTTACTACTTTTCAGGAGATATCACGCTTTATTCTAATAGATTTGGCACATCCAATAAATCAGGTCCATTTTGTCATGAAGCAGAACAAATATTTGTTCAGATACCAGCCTCAGAATTAAAGTCTGAAGATACACTCACAAAAAAGTTAGCAATAGCACTTAGCAATACACTTATATATCACTTTACAATGCTTTACAGCCATTTCTAAGCAGTTTACAGAGTCAGCATATTGCCACCAACAAACTGGGTCCTCATTTTACCCACCTCAAAAGGATGGAAACTGAGTCTTCCTTAAGCCTGTTGAGCTTTGGACTGCCAAATTGCAGACAGCCGGCAGGCAGCAGAAGTAGCCTGCAGTACAGCACTCTAACCACTGTGCCACCATGGCTCAAGATATTATTTTATCTTATTTATTGTCCTTCCAACAATATCTCTTTTAGATATGATGGGAGAAAAAGAAAAAGGATTTTTTTAGGAAATGGCAAACTCCTAAGACAAGGCATAGTATTATTATAGAAGACAGGTAGATATGATCCCCCTGACACATTTCTTGTTGAAAAAATGGGGTGGGAACACCCCTCTGAAATTTGTAGATTGAAATACCCTTAACGCTCTTTGATTGGTGTCAGTACCAAAAATAAAATAAGTAAAAATTCCTTGTGAAAAGCATTTGAAATGAATCTCAAGTATATTTCTCCTCTAGACCATCTGGGTCATTTTAGTTCTTACCTGTGACTGCCTGGTTGGAAAACATGAAGATGGCAACAAGGAGGAGAAGAGCCTTCATGGTTGAAATCAGAGCAATCAGTTCAAGAGGCAGGAGTCTCTAAGTCAGGTCAAGTGGGACTGAGCAGTTCTTTGCTGAGGCTATTTATGGAGCTTTAAGGAGCAGACGGGTCAAAGGTGGCTTAAATTTTGGCAACCTGGAGGAATGACAATGTCACAATTACATTGGCATTCTTTTTTTTAAAAAAATCTACCTTCTGGTGGGGTGTTTCCTCAAAGGATACAGGATTGGAGGAGAAAAGAGGTGGTTTAAAAACTGCCTTCTTGAGTTTTGGAACAAAGTTCACTCAGTTAAGCATTTCCTCTCCAGCAGAGATTCAAATGAAAGATGTAAATGTCATTCCTTTGCCCTTGCTGTTATTTGGCCTTGAAAGATGTAATGATGTAACCCTTCTAATCAGATTCTAGATATTACAATGGTGGGTTGCAGGCGGTATGCACCGGTACGGGTATATCGGAGCCTGCGCAGAGCACCAGATACCGTTCCGGTACAGTGCTCTGGAGGGCCCATCCGCCCACCCGAGCTCCTTACCTGTCATTTAAAGCATTTGGCGCTTCCGTGCATGCGCATGTGAGATGCTCCGCTGAGCAGCTGGAGCATCACGGAGGCTTGTGGAGGCATCACTGGAAGATACAATGCAGATGCGTGCCATATCCACCTTTTTGTAAATGTATGTAATTACATGCCACATATTTGAAAAATTAAATTCTATACAGCCTATTTATGAATGCTCTACTCTCATTGGCATTTACTACATCCTCCCCCGACACACAAAGTATAACAATATGAGATTGTAGCTTGCTAGATGAACTTGTAAGAACTATGCTAAATCAATTCCTATATATTTATAACAATTTTCTCCATTTAGTTCTGTTGCCCTTAAGTACCACACCAGCCCAAGATTTAGGAAATCATCCAAATAGTTAATTTTGAAACCAAGATGATAAGAATTAAAAATATTCAATTGAAAACCAAAAATGAATAAATAAAAAAAAAACACAGCAGTGTTAAAACAATTTTTCACTGCCTACATAAGCATGATTTGAAGTACAGGCAATCAAATTTCATTTTTACTCAAAGTTTGTAATAGGTCTTTTGTCTCAGAGGACAAGAAGGATACTGTGTTTTTCCATTTTGGATTATATGACAAAGATTGTAATATGTTGACAGGTTAATATAGGAACTATCTTTGCTCTTATGTCTTTCCCCATGGTCAATTTAAAGTGTAACCCATATATGCTTGAATGGCTGGGAAACTATACCATAAAACAGTCTATACCAGTGATGGTGAACCTTTTTTTAGCTCCCGTGCCAAAAGCAGGGGGAGAGCAGTGGGGTAGTGCACAGGTGTGCCATACCCATAATGCTATGTGCATGACATCCCCCCATCGTGCGCGACCAGCAAACACCCCCATTCACTTTTGGCATGGTTTTTTCAACCTCCCCAGGCTCCAGGGGCTTTCTAGAAGCCTGTGGAGGGTGAAAACAGCCCCTCCACCCCCCCATGCCCTCCGGAGGCCTCTGGAGCTTCCCCGAAGGCTCCAGAGGGCAAAAAATGGACCTGTGGGGAATCTGGAAGTTCAGGAATGGTGACTTCCGGTTTGTCCATAGGGATGATCTCCAGAGCTTTCAGGAGGCTTCCCTGAAGGCTCCAGAAGGCAAAAAATGGACCTACAGACAAACTAGAAGTCACTTCCGGTCTGCTCGTAGGGCCGGTTTTTGCCCTCTGGAGACTTCAGGGAAACCTCCTAAAGGCCCCCAAAAGCTACAGGGAACGCAGAGGTTTGGGAATGGTTACTTCCAGTTTGTCCCTAGGGCCATTTTTCACCCGCCAGAACCTTCAGGAGGATTCCCTGAAGGCTCTGGAGGGCAGAAATCGGCCCTACGAGCAAACCAATAGTGACTGTTTTTCACGCTCCTGAAGCTTTAAGGAAGCCTCCTGGAGGCCCCTGAAGGCTCTGGAGGTTGAAAAATGGCCCTATGGCCAAACCGGAAGTCTATCCCCGAACTTCAGGTTTGCCTGTAGGGATGGTTTTTCATGCTCCTGATACTTCAAGGAAGCACTGGCCAGCAGACATGGCAGTCCCTCAGGTGCCCTAACAAACAGCTCTGCATGCCACCTGTGGCATGCATGCCATAGGTCACCATCACGGGTCTATACAATGCCCATTGCCAATCCCTAATCTGCACTATTAATTCTGTTCCAATTTGCAGACTAATGGTGGTATCCTTATTTCAACTGAACCTAACATGTTAAGCAAAGTAATTGGATAAAGGCTACCACATTACTTCCTCAAATGTTTTGTTTAAGGAAACAAAACAGTGATATAAGAATGGGCAGTGATAGAAGATGTCACGTTTTGATAGATGGCATGATTAAAGCTAGCCTGTTTTCATGGCATAGCAAAATAGAGTGTGCAGATCAGTGGTGGGTTCCTACCGGTTCAGACAAGTTCACCTGAACCGGTAGTGGTTTAGTGGCCTTGGTCACTGGAACCGGCAGCGACCCAGGTCTGCCATGCCGAGCCAGTTTCAGGTGCCACCATCAGTGCTGCCATCTTGTTTTTCAGTTCTGCACATGCACAGAACAATTTTAATTTCAC
The DNA here is from genome assembly GCF_009769535.1 of Thamnophis elegans. Classification (NCBI taxonomy): domain Eukaryota; kingdom Metazoa; phylum Chordata; class Lepidosauria; order Squamata; family Natricidae; genus Thamnophis; species Thamnophis elegans. The sequence goes on from NC_045544.1 coordinate 109,493,895, forward strand.
TGTGCATAGCAGTTAGCAATAGCAGTTAGACTTATATACCGCTTCATAGGGCTTTCAGCCCTCTCTAAGCAGTTTACAGAGTCAGCATATCGGCCCCACAGTCTGGGTCCTCATTTCATCCACCTCGGAAGGATGGAAGGCTGAGTCAACCTTGAGTCGGTGAGATTAGAACTGCTGAACTGCAGATAACAGTCAGCTGAAGTGGCCTGCAGTACTACACCCTAACCACTGAGCCACCTCGGCACTACACCCTAACCACTGAGCCACATCAGTGGGTTCCAGTAGTGCCTGCTGGAACCCATCCCTGGTATAGATTGATCACTTTCTCAAGCCCACTAAACAAACCTGTATAGATTATACTCTCTGAAAAATATGTATCTCAGGTAGTCTCCAAAATAGCCATTATGTAGACTTGAAGTAATTTGTAAAAAAAAAAAAAAAATTCATTCTCTCACTATTGGACCACTTTTGAAAGCTACTAATAACTATGGGCTAAAGGTGTCATTTTTTTCAAATGACTATGTTTTCTGGCTTTCAGGAGAGTGTGGCTTTTTCCACAACTGGCACTTTCTATGAGATGAGGAGAAAAAGTGAATGACAGTAGAGGACAATACCTGAAGATCAGCAGGATGTCCCTATAGTGATTGGAATCTGCTCCCCTGTAGGTCGCCTGATTTACTCACCAAATGCACAGGTGATGAAGTGAATTAAAAATGTAACATCATGAAACAGCCATTAGTTGCTCAAGGGAAAAATTTGTTTACTTTACATCTAAGGACCAGTTGAAACTGTCTTATGCATAAGTTCTGGGTAAGATAAAAGCAGTGTCAAGAACAGTGAAACAGTGCTATCAGAGAATGTTTATAAGGTGAACATAGATGCAAGTAAGGAATGTCCCTTATTCATTTAAGGTTTCAGAAGCAAGCACAACTGTCCTGAAGGGCAAAGACCAGCTCTGCTCCTTGTGCAGCAACATTTCTCCCTAAACTTCCTGGTTTCACTACCAGGTTGGCCTTGAAATATTTAAGACATTTAGTTCTTTGTGACTTTAACCTGCCCTTGAGTTGTCTTGAATCTGGAAAAGCTTAGGGGTTCATAATCATCATGGAAACTATGGACCTGACCCAATTATAGAAGGCCTAGGGGCACCTACTTGTTCTAATCATTTGTTGGTTTCTTAGCTATCACAAGAACAGTTACCCAATTGAGATTTTGAAAATTAAAGTGCTGAATGTCTTAAAGCTTTTGTTTACTATTTTAAAAGAAAAAGGCATTCAAAATGTAAAGATGTTCAAGAAAAATATTTTTAAGGGGGAAAAAATACAAGGAAATGTAAAGATGGTGTATTGTTCCCCCCCCCTCAGTAGTTTAAAGGTCATTCCAACTCTATCCTGATGCAAGTCAACAAGGAAAGGATTATTTTTTATCCAGTTCCTTTAGCTTCTGAAATATTTCATCAGTTAGACAGCATCATACAACTTTATAACAATAATTAATCCTAAACCACATGTAGACATAGTCACCAGCTTCATTTAATGTCCCACAAGGTAAATGTTTAATTCAAAGTTATCAATTCATCAGCATTTCTCAGACCTATTATAATTTTTTAGAGGTGTTGGTGGATTAATCCACAAAATTCTTCCTGTTGGAGAGAAATAAGAGATGGATAATTTGTAATCTTTAACCTGGGCTATATAGTAGCAGAAATATAATGAGGGCAGAGAGTTTAGTAAAATTCCATCTAAGCTGCATATCATTCTCTGCCATTCCTGAGTCTTTTATATAGTTGAAGCTATAGAGGGACAAAAATAAAAGAAAATGCAGTAATCCAATCTAGCTAAAAGTCACATTTTAGGCAGAACTACCCTAACAAGGATAAAGATTTTGGTTTTCTTTTTAGCCTGATAATTTTAATTATTCAATAATTATATTATTTTTATATCATATGTTTCTTTCCAGTCTTTGGTGTAATACTTCTAGAGCATGGTTTGGCAGTCAAAGCTGTGTGGCATCAAAATTAAATGAATAAACAAAGAAAGAAAGAAACAAACAAACAAAGCAAAGTACACCAAAGTGATCCATAAAGTAAGGTACATCAAAAGCAGAGGTGGATTGCTCCTGGTATGCACTGGTATGGGAATATGGGTAGTGGAAATTGGCCGTATATTTGTATATCATTGGCGATGCTGGCCTGGCCATGCCCCCCACACCACTATGCTGATGGTCCCCTGACCTGCCCTTGCTCCCACCCCCAGCCAGTCACTGCTTGCTCTTTCTCTTGCCCTGCCCATCCACTTCCTTTACCCGCCCAGCTGGAGGGGCTGAGGCTGGCGGGCTGCAGGAGCGGTGGTGGTGAGCGGTAAATGAAGTGAGAGCCGGCCAGCATCCCTGCCTCCTTCCTCCACAAGCATGGCTGGAGAGAAATCAGGGGGAGAGAGAGGGAGGAGAAGGCCATCCCTAGCAGAAGCTTGGCTTACTCCTTCCTCTTGGTGTGGCAAGGGGGATAGTGTTGGCCAGCATCCCTGCCTCCTCCCTCCATGAGCGTGACCGGAGAGAAATCATGGGGGAGAGAGGGAGGAGAAAGCTGAGTTTCTGCTAGGGACAGCCTTCTCCTCCCTCTCTCCCCCTGATTTCTCCCTCGCTGCTTTCCCAGCCAACCACCCAGCTAAGCAGGGTAGTGGGGCTACAGCTGATGGGAGCCAAGAGGGCCAGCATCCCTGCCTCCTTTCTCCATAAGTCACAGCAGCAGGGAAACAGAGGATTCTTTGCCAGCCTCCCAGCTGATCCAGCCCCCCTTACACAGGTGCCTCATGCTGGAGCAAGCGTGGTATGTGTGTGTGTGATACACATGCTTCCATGGCATGTCCAATACGTTTGGATACCCACCAGGTCACCCGCCAAGTGGCAGAGAAACTGGGCTTTGGCAAAAGGAAAAAAAAGCCATTTGAAATTAGGCCTCTGTGCCACTCTGCTAAAAAGGCGAGAACTGCAGGCAGGAGATAACAGGATGACTAACCATATTCATTTAACCCCCAGAGTGGGAAGAGGCTGAATTGGGGCTCTGTGAGTTGGTTTGTAGGACACAGAAGTCCATGGTTATAGGATTTGTTGGGCATTGGTTTTAGTTCATAGGACACATCTACAAATATAACTGGAAGCGTGTGTGTGAGAGAGGGGGGAGAGAGTAAGAGAGAGAGAAAGAGAAAGGAAGGAAGGGAGAGAGATAAAGAAAAGAGAGAGAGAGACAAAGCTAGAAAGAGAAAGAGAAAAAAGGAAAGACGGAGAAAAAAGGAAAGGAAAGAAAGTAAGTAGGAGTGAGAGATAAAAGAAAGAAAGAAAGAAAGAAAGAAAGAAAGACAGAGAGACACAAGAATGAAACAAAGGAAGGAAAGGAGAGAGAAAAAAGAGAGAGAAAGATAGAAAGAGAGAGAAAGAAAGAATGAGAAAGAAGGAAAGAGAAAGCAAAAAAGAATGTGAGGGAGAGAGACACAAGAAAGAGAGAGAGAGAGAGAGAGAGAGAGAGAGAGATAGAGACATACACAAAGAAAGGAAGGAAGGAAGGGAGAGAGAAAAAAATGAAGAGAGACTGTTGTGGCCCAACAACAGCCGGCTGAGCTGTTGGTGGAATCTGACAGCGATGAACACTAGGGGACTGCCCTGGAGGCTGACGAAGACTCTCCGGGGTGTTCGGAGTCAGAGCAGGAACTAGAGAGGCCTGTTAGCCACCAGGTGGCATCTGAGTCAGGGAGCAGTGAGGAAGAACAGAGGGAGGCTGCCCCTGACGTAAGTATGCGTAGGGCTGCGAGGAGGACAGAGCAGCTTTGGAAAAAGGATCACAGAAGAAAATAGGAACAGGTGGCTACTGATTGGCCCCTCCCGGAGAGCTTATAGACGGGGCGATGGGAGGGGAATTTTTCAGGAAACAACAACTGATCCAGCCATAGAGAAAGATTGGAAGAATTTCGTGAGTTCAAGCCTTGTTTCATAGAGATAGCTTTCTGGGCTCCCAGCCAAGGGGTTGCTTATCTCCCTCCTTAGTTGTGTCAGACAGCCAAGTCTGCATCCATATATATTGTAGATGCTTGGGACAGAACAGAGACAAAGATAGAAAAAAAAGAGAAAGAAAGAAAGAGAGAGGGGGGGAGGGAGAGAGAAGGAAGGAAGGAAGGAAAGAAAGAAAGAAAGAAAGAAAGTGGGAGGGAGAGACACAAGAAAGAAAGAAAGAAAGAAAGAAAGAAAGAAAGAAAGAACGAAAGAAAGAGAGAGAGAGAGGGGGGGAAGGAAGGAAGGAAGGAAGGAAGGAAGGAAGGAAGGAAGGAAGGAAGGAAGAAGAAAGATAACTTATGACCACAATTGAGGCCAAAATTTTGGTTACTAAGCAAGAGTGTTGTTAAGTGAGTTTCACCACATTTTACAAGTTGACCATGCCCACCCAGTCACATGACTGCCAAGCAAAATAGGCCACACCCACAGAATAGTTAGTAAAAAAATTGAAATCCACCCCTGATCAAAACCATATTGTCTTGTCTAAGAAATGTTGAGCAAACTGAAAATCAGGTTTTTCACACTGCCAAAAAATCCCTACCCCCACTAAACTATGGAAATTTGGTTTCAAATTTTGCAACAGAATTTGATGGTTTATAAGAAACAAAACTGATTATCTTTTCTGTACCAAGGGATACTTTTCAAATGGCTTTATCCATGATCCCATTGAGCAAAAAAAATCAGTCTCAGTATTTTATACAATACATTCAAGAGACCAAGAGCAAGAAAACCTGTATTATGTTATTTAAATAAAATTCCTTTCTCAGAAACTCAAGGATAAGTTACCCTGCACCTGGATGCATGTGATTGAGAAACATCTCCAGTTGGGATGGGGCCTGATTGAGCCATGTGATGGACATGTGGGTGCTGGACAGGGACTTGAACTTTCAACTTGGTGGGGGAAACCTGGAAGCTTTCAGATTTGGGTTTTCCCAGATGCGCCAACATGGCTTCTCTAATAAAATTGAATTTTGAGGAATCCCAAGCCTCGGACTCTTATCACATGGAGAACGCTATTTGGAATTCATGACATAATGTTGTTTATAAAAAGGAATAATGTCCTTGTAACTAGGTGGAACTAGTTTCTGGAGAAATATGCAAAGCTGTGTGTTTTAAGGTCCTTTAAAAGCAGAGTTTAAGTTACTTATTAATGTGCTTATTGCAACAGGAAATTTACAGGTATGAATATTAAATGTGGGCTGAAAAATCCAGACAACTAATAGATGGTCACCAAAGTCATTCAGAGAGTTCCAACCTTTACTGTATGAATGCCTATATACATAGCCCAAAACTAGCAGCTCTAAACTGAACTAAAGTATGGTTGGGCTAGTGAAATTCAGCATTCCCACTGTTGCCATCTGTTGAAGGGATGAAACGAAGAATGTTTAAACCTGGCCTTTTAGATAAACTCTGTAGATGTAGATATGTTCTAGGCTTGTACTCATCTGGCTCCTGGTAGCAGCAGTTTCAACCAATCTGTTTTGACACTGTGACAACAGAGTCTAACTACTACTGCCTTGAATAAATGTATATGTGCTTGTGAGGGAAAACACTAGCGCTTATCTGGAGCAGACACGGTATTCAGATTCTGACCAGTTCTGGAGAAATGATAGTGGAAAGTGTTGTATAGTAAAAGTTAGTCCTCGCTGTTACGAATGACAGCTCGGCAGCAGCCAGGCGCGTCTTAGCCAATCAGACGCGCCTGTCAGTTGCCAGGCGAGTCTGAGGAACTATAAAAGGCAGACTCGTTCAAACTGTCAGTTGTTCAGCACGAGAGCAGACGAACACTCCAGTCCAGCTGGAGCTGCTTCTCTGCCTCTCTCTCTACACAGATCATCCTTCTGTTGCTACATTGTTAAACCAGCACCCTGCCTGGTTGTTACCTGTTACTGTTACAAGTTGTGTTAAAATAAATTGGTTACAGAGTTACCGGACACGAGCCTCTGTCTCATTCCTGAAGATATAATAGAAATTTTGATTAGTTTGGAGAACTGGTAAATACCACCTCTGGCTGGCCCTGCCCCATCTATTCTCTGCCTCCTGAGCCCCAGCTGATTGGGAGGGGATGGGGAATTTTGCAATACCCTTCCCCTGGAGTGGATGGGATTGGAGATTTCACAGTATCCTTCCCCTGCCATGCCGAACCATGCCACACCCACCAAGCCACAACACGCCCACCACAACACATCCACATAACCAGTAGTAAAAATCTATGAATCCCACCACTGATCCAGAGGGTATACCTATCTCAACAATCATGTACTGGCATACCCAGGACATTTAGACAGATTTATGATTATGGCTGAATTTGTATCCATATTGTTTTCCTTGCCAAGTTCAGGTGTTAAATCCAGTATGGTAATCAACAGAGGCACAAGCATGTACTTCATGCCCCCCCCCATGACATGAAACTTCTTTCTCCTCTTGACTTTCTCATGATGTCTCCCATTTCCCATCTCTAGAAATAAGATTTTAAAAAATAAAGTGCTTTGGCAGGATGTTCCCACTAGCTGCCCATCAGCTCTGGATTTTGGCTGGGAGTCTGGCATCAGGATGTCAGCTTGAGCAATATATTTATTTAATAGATATTCATATACTCAGTACTAATGTTGATAAACAATTAAAATATATTTTATTGAGACTCTTCCAGTTAACAATAAAACTTAGGCTATCATGCTGTTCTAGGATAATGCATTTTACCTATTCAGAGACAAAAACATGTGTACACACCAAACAAAATGTGCCATCAATTATAAATCAAAGTGGAATAAAATGATAAAAGAAATTGTAATTGTTGCTGGCAACATCTTAATGTAAGTATCAGGTAGCTGCAAACTTTTCAATCTGCAGAGGTGGGATGTTCTGGAAAATATTGAAACATTTTGTTCATACTCTGGACCATGGAAATTTGGCAGTTTTTGTAGAAAGAAATATTTCAAAGCATAAAATGATTCATACTGTTCTGGATGGCACACAACCCAAAATACCATTGGCCACTTCCTATTTTACAAGACTTATTCCAAGACAACTGTCAGATTGGCTCAGAGCAACCAACTGATATGGTCCAAAAAAAGAATGGAAGTTCTAAGTAAAACTGAAGAACTTAACCTTGGAAATGGAATGTTAAAAAATAGTAATCATAAGCAATGTACTTAATTAAATCTTTTAGAGCCATAGGCTAATAGTGAAATGGCCTAAGATGACTGAGGTTATTTATTCACAAGGTGGTATCTGTACACAGACAGAATATGCACCATAAGTACAAAGTCATTGAACAAAGGAAGACCGCGGCATATATATGAATGTACCCAATTCAGATTTGTCATATAAGCTGAGATTGCTCCCAGATTCACAACTCCTTTTTGAAGAGCAGATGGCAGCTATGTCTGGGGGTGTTTGTACAACTGTACCTTAGGCACCAATTGCGCTTATTCCTACACTAGCAGACAATGCAGTCCTTATTGATTGGACTACAGCAACATGTTTTACATAGGACTGCTCTTAAAGACCATCCAGAAGCTACAGTTGGTCCAAAATGCAATTTCATAGGTATTTACAGATGCATCTCTTTATGCTTATGTAACCCTGCTACTCTGAGATCTGTGCTAACTTCCAATAGACATCCAGGTGCAATTAAAGGTGTTGGTTATCATCTATGAAGCCTTACCTGGTATAGAAACAAGTTAGTTGCAGGACTGCTTTCTCTGAAGAACATATGCCTATCCATATGGTCCCATAGAGAGGGCATGCTCCCAGTATCTTTTTATAAATCTTGTCATCTTATGGAACTGGGAAGTGTGCCTTTTCATCTTATGGAACTGGGAAGTTGCCTTTGTTCTCTGAAACAACCCCCCGCCCTATATGTATAATTTAATAAATAATTTAATAAATACAATAAAAATAAAGATAAATCAAAACTTATTTTTAATGTCTGGCTCCCCGCACCCCCAAAAAACAAAGCATTAGGGGCCCATTGACTGGTGTCTCATTTTAGATTCCCTTTTGGTCTTTGATTACCATTTTTCTATTTGGTATTTTATATTTAGATATTGTTTTTGTTTTGGGGAAGGGGTTGGTTTACTGTTTGCTTTTTGTTGTATGCCATCCAGAATCACTTTGTCTGCATTGGGCAGCCTTATAAATCTAGTAAATAAATAAATAAGCCTAGCTAATCCTTGAGTTAGACTTATATACCGCTTTCCAGTGCTTTCCAACCCCCTCTAAACAGTTTACAGAGTTAGAATATTGTCGCCAACAGTTTGGGTCCTCATTTTACCCACCTCGGAAGGCTGGAAGGCTGAGTAAACCTTGAATAAACCTTAATGTTTATAAGCAAAAGCTACTGAAGGCCACATAACTAAGCATCAGAATGATACTAGGGACAAGATAAGACAGAAATAGTAAAAGAGTAATTTCACTGAAATTGAAAATCTTAGAATATTTATTGTTAGTGCAGTCTAAGATTTGCATAAGCCAAATCTCATAAGTGATAATCTAAATACTTAAAGAAGAACAAATAATTGACCTTGTACCAAAATGCTACAATTAAAACATAAAAGTCTTCAGATACCAGATGCTCCAGCTCAATGCTTACAAATGTTTTAAATGTGGAGTCAGAAGAAAGTAGACAGATTATTCATACAAGGAAAATTAAATGAAAAGCAATGAACATGTTATTCTTGTCCTTTAGCTACCTCATTGTGTTTAGTATCTTGGAATTCCCTCTGCCCCATAGAATATAGATTGTCCAAAGAATATTTATTCAAGAGATTTATATGCTCTTGTATATCCAGGCTCTTTTTTTAAGGTAATCTTTATTGGTTATACATTTTTTAATAAGACATACAAATACAGCTTTAAACATACAAACCCTCCCCTTCCCCAATCCCGGTGACAGTCATTCACAGCCCAACATTCTTTTCTTCCTCATTGTTTAGTCTCTAATCAGCATCTTCTTGTTACAAAATTCAGGGATCTAATACGTTCACTTTTAGTTCCCATTGTTAACAGCTACTATTTAACTTTTCCAGTTTTAAGTCCCTCCTGTTCTCTTTGTCTCCCACATATACCATAGGTTCCAGCTAAGATAATGTTCCATTTCGCCTTTGTCCCTCAGCCAACCCGTCTTTCTGTCCATTTCTGCACATTCATAACTCTTTTTAATTATGGCATCTTCTGATGGTATGGTAGTAGTTATAGGCTCTTGATATGTTTCAGCAGTAGGCAGAGGTAGGCCCTTCAGCATTAGCCACAACCATGTGATCAAACCCTGCCTTTTTTCATTTTCATGTGTGTTAGGTGGCCAGACTGTAGCTCCCATCAGGAATCTTCCCAATTCTATTTAAATTAGCCATGTGCTCATGTGATTAGGAAAGAGTGATAAAGTAGGATAAAATGTGAATTAAAATATAAGAACAAGACGTGGCATAAGGGACAGATAAAAAGCTTGCTTGTAAGAAGGCAGGGAAATGTCATCAGCCTTCAACCACAGAAGTCCAGTAAATGTTCCAGTAAATGTCCTTATGTCAAAAGCCCAAAACCACAAGGTTCAGCTAAAGTTGGCATAAAGACATGTAGTCAGTACCTATGGAGAAGTAAGACCCTATCTACTTATAAGGCTTTTTCCTCAAGGTAACCAATAAGAAATGAGTTACGTGTTTCCATGTTGTGCCACTTTTGAGAATTATAAGAATGTGTGTTTCGATAATGAAGGTTGTTCAGAACTTGCAATACTAGTCTTGGGCTAGTTTTCTGAACCTGGGTACCAATAAACATCTTCTTGCATCCCGAGGCGTCTAAGCCTGTAATTTTCTGCAACAGTGATATTTGCAAGCTGCTGCTCACGTATAAATGTTCCACCACAGGAGTGGAGCACTGGAGCAATTGGTAGATGCACTTGATTGTTCATGGTGTTGTAGACTAGGATGCTAATGTTCTTTAAGAGAAATCTAGCAAAAACTCAGGAACTTCAGAACCCTCCTGCAATACATTACTACTGCATTTCAGTTTGATGTAGTCAGTTTGGCTACAAATTGGGAGGCCGTGAGTTCTACTCCCTCCTTAGGCACAAAGCCAGTTGGCTGACTTTCAGAAGTCATGTGTTCTCACCCCTAGGAAGAAAGCAATGGAAAACTATTTCATTAAAAAAAACTTGTCAGAAAAATTGCAAGGATTCATCAAGGCAATCTCTGGAATTGGAAGAAAACATCCAATCTACCAAAGTTTTAATCAGTGAGCTCTTGTAAAGAACAATTTAGCGTCAATTACAGAATCATACCATTCCTTTCCTTCAAAATGATGGGTGGAAAATCTGGGAAGAAATGTATCAATTTCTGCGGAAACAATTACCATTTTGGGCTTTAATATTCTACTACTTTAAGTTGAATAAAAAACTAATTTGCAATGAAGACTAATTTAAAAAATCCATTTTTATATTCATATGTCCATTCACTTAGCCCTTGGTGCTCTTGTTCCATTTGGACCATATTTACCATGATATCGATTGGTATGTTCTCCTCCTTCTTACCCCTCTGGGGCTGGTTGTTGTTGTTGTTGTTGTTGTTGTTGTTGTTGTTGTTGTTATAACAATTGTATCACAGCGGCCAGTTGTTTCGCCGGATTTGGCATTGGTTACTAGTCGGGCCCCACCCAGGGGCCTAGGACGTCGTAACGTATTTTTGTAATATGCGTGCAGATCCAAGCAGTGCGGCTTTTTGCATTTGACAGATGGTGATTTTGTCAATTTTTAAGTGTTTTAAATGTAATTCCAGTGCTTTTGGAATAGCACCCAGTGTGCCAATTACCACTGGAATTACCACTGCTGGTTTGTGCCATAGTCGTTGAATTTCGATTTTTAAGTCCTGGTATCTTGCGATTTTTTCATGTTCCTTCTCGGCGACTCTGCTGATAATTATTATACAATTGTATCACAGCGGCCAGTTGTTTCACCGGATTTGGCATTGGTTACTAGTCGGGCCCCACCCAGGGGCCTAGGACGTCGTAACATATTTTCGTAATATGCGTGCAGATCCAAGCAGTGCGGCTTTTTGCATTTGACTGATGGTGATTTTGTCAATATTTAACTGTTTTAAATGTAATTCCAGTGCTTTTGGAATAGCACCCAGTGTGCCAATTACCACTGGAATTACCACTGCTGGTTTGTGCCATAGTCGTTGAATTTCGATTTTTAAGTCCTGGTATCTTGCGATTTTTTCATGTTCCTTCTCGGCGACCCTGCTATCACCTGGTATTGCGATGTCTATGATTGTGACCTTATTTTTCTCAACCAGTGTGATGTCTGGTGTATTATGCGCCAGTATTTTGTCGGTTTGTATACGGAAATCCCACAAGATCTTGACCATTTGATTTTCTGTGACTTTTTCAGGCTGATGTTCCCACCAGTTTGTTGCTGTTTTAATATTATAATTTTTGCACAAATTCCAATGGATCATTTGTGCTACTGAATTGTGCCGCAATTTATAATCAGTCTGCGCGATTTTTTTACAGCAGCTGAGTATGTGATCAACAGTTTCGTCAGCTTCTTTGCAAAGTCTGCATTTGGCATCATCAGAGGATTTTTCGATTTTGGCCTTAATGGCATTTGTGCGGATAGCTTGTTCTTGCGCAGCCAGGATTAGTGACTCTGTTCCTTTCTTTAATGTACCTGTTTTTAACCATAACCAAGTTTGTTCCCTGTCCACTTTATCTTTTATTTTTTCCAGAAATTGACCATGCAGTGCTTTGTTCTGCCAACTCTCCATTCTTGATTTTATCACATCTTTTCTGTATTCTTGTTTTGTCTGTTGGGCCTTCAGTAGATTTTTGTTCTTTACTTCGATTAATAGATGTTCTTGACTTTCTTTTAAATAATCAGCCAGTGCATGTTTTTCTTCTTCAACTGTTTGCTTCACTTGTAATAATCCTCTGCCACCTGATTTTCGGGGCAGATATAGTCTATCAGTATCACCACGTGGATGTAAACTGTAGTGCATTGTCATTAGTTTTCTGGTTTTTCGGTCCAAAAGGTCCAAATCAGTTTGTGTCCAGTTAACTATGCCAGCTGTGTATCTTATAACTGGTATTGCCCAGGTATTTATGGCCTTGATTGTATTTCCACCATTCAATTTAGATTTCAAAATTTTCCTAACTCTGTTGGTGTACTCTCGTCTGACAATAGTTTTTACTTTTCCATGCTTGATGTTATCCAACTGCAGAATGCCTAAGTATTTGTAGGCTTCATTTTCTTTGCATTTAATTAGTTGGCCATTGGGCATTTCAATTCCCTCAGATGCAGTGATTTTGCCCCTTTTTATGGATACAGTGGCACATTTTTCCATGCCAAACTGCATTGAAATATCGGTGCTGAATACTCGGACTGTATTTGTCAATGATTGGATTTCTATTTCTGACTTTCCATAGAGTTTCAAATCATCCATATATAGTAAATGCGAAATTTTTTCAGCTTCTTTGGCTGTTTGGTAGCCTAATTTCATTTTTTTTAAGATTACTGATAGTGGGATCATTGCGATGATGAAGAGAAGAGGTGAAAGTGAATCACCCTGGAAAATTCCTCGCTTGATGTTAACCATTCCGTAGCTCTCATTCCCTACTGCCAACTCAGTTCTCCATTGTTTCATTGCCTTTTCAGTAAAGGATGTAATATTTTTGCTAATGCCAGTTGTTTCTAAGCATTTTATGATCCAACTATGTGGCAGTGAGTCAAATGCCTTTTTGTAATCAATCCAGACCATATTCAAGTTCGTTTTTCTGTTCTTACAATTTTCTAATATCATTTTATCAATTAGAAGCTGATCTTTTGTGCCCCTGCTCCTTCTTTTGTTGCCTTTTTGCTCTACTGGCAAGATGTTGTTTGTTTCCAAATAATCCATCATGTTATCTGCAATAATGCCTGTGAGTAATTTGAAGGTTGTTGGCAAGCATGTTATTGGTCTATAGTTTTCAGGTGTTGTTCCTTTAGTTGGATCTTTCTGAATCAAGTATGTTTTTCCAGTTGTCAACCATTCATCAATTTGGCCCTTTTGTAAAATTTCATTCAGTTGCCTGGCCAATATTGCATGTAAACTGGTCAGATATTTGAGCCAGAAACCATGTAATTGGTCCTTTCCAGGTGATGTCCAATTCTTTACCTTTTTAACTCGATTTTTGACCATCTCAGTTGTTATTTCTAATACTTGCATTTGTTTGTTGCCAATGCTTTTCTCAAAGTCATGTATCCACTTTGCTTCCTTGTTGTAGTCCTTTGCATTTTCCCACAATTCTTTCCAGAATTCAACTGTGGCCTGTTTTTCTGGTTTTTCACTTTTGGTGTCACCATTTACATTAAGACTTTGATAAAAACGCCATTGGTCTGATCGAAATTGCTGATTTTGTTTATATTGGATGATTCGTGCCTCATATCTTTCAATTTTTCTAGCTGTTGCTGTTATCTGCTGTTTTACAATCTCTACAGCTTCATTGATGTTTCTTGTATCCAATCTATATCTCCTGATTAGCCGATCTATGATTTTGTTGTTTTTAAGCCGTTGCTCATGCATGTTCTTTAAGTTACTAGCATCTGCCCTTAATTTTTTTATTTTTTGTTCTAGACGGATTTTCCACTTTGGCTTTGATGCTTTTTCTGTTGTATGACTAGGTACTTTAATTTTAATGCCTAGTTCATTAGTGACTATTACAGCTGCGCTGTACATTAACTGGTTTGTTTCCAAGATGGATCCCGGTTCAATTGTTGAAAACACTGCATTAACCATTTTCATGATAGGGGCCAAAATTTTCTTAGGCACAGTTTTTAGTGATGGTAAACGTTGCCTTTCCTCATTAAGCAGAAAATGCTCCATGATCTTATCCTTCAATTCTTTTTGTTTTTGAGTTAGTTCATCAGTTGGTTCAGTGATAACTGGTTCTAGTGGTGGTGATGTTATTTCCTCCCCGAGAGCTTCTTCTGGGAGTTCTACTATAATGTCTTCAGTTGTGTCTTGAATATCAGTTATTTCCGCTTGTGATATTGTTTTTTGGGTTTTGCAATTTGCCTGAATTTCCTCATGTTCAACTTCACTAAACACTTTATTCCGTATAATAAATCGCCTTTGATCTGCTAGTCGTTGTTCACTAACATTTGAATCTGGATATTGTTGTTTCCATAATTCATACATTCGCTTTAAATAGCCTCTTTTTTCTGGCTCTGAGTTGTAGTAACAGGCCATTATGGCACGGTTTTCATCTGCACTATATTTTTGTCGTTTTGTTGGTTGGTCCACTTGTAGCCCACTTGTCGACGGATGTCCAGGGACCCCAACATCCGCCGCGGCCCTTGTTAACCCGCGCGACGACCGATGCGGTATGGAATTCTTATTTGTTTTTTTCACCATATTGTATGGGTTGGCGGGGGGTTTTTTACGGGACCAGATGCCAACCTGATCCCAACCTTCCTCCTTTCTCATCCGGGCTTGGGACCAGCAATGGCGGAGTTTTTATTATATTTATTATTATTATTATTATTATTATTATTATTATTATTATTATTATTTGGTAATCTTTGAGGAGATTCACAGCCTTTGGGCTGGTTGGTAGCTCAATAGCTCGAGTCCTAACCAAGGACCTAGGAACTGTTAAGGTAACATCGGAGGATATAAGCTGTTCCAAGTAGGGTGGTTTTTTGTAGAATCCGAATGTTCAAGTCTGATAAATTTAAAATTTCCAAATAGTGAGGTAGCCCTCTAGGTATTGCTCCAAGGGCTCCAATTACAATCAGGACAACACACAATTTCTTTTTCCACAGTCGCTCAACTTCAATTTGCAAGTCCCTGTACTTTGTGATTTTTTCTTGCTGTTTATCTTCAATTCGTGCATCTCCAGGTATTGCAATGTCAATGAACCATACTTTTTTCTTTTCAACTATTGTTATGTCAGGTGTTTTGTGGGCCAAGTGCCTGTCAGTCTGAATTCTGAAGTCCCACAAGATCATGACTTTCTTATTCTCTAAAACCTTCTGAACCCGATGTTCACAGTGGTTTTTGTTGTACTCAAATCCAAATTTTTGGCACAATTTCCAGTGAATGATCTTAGCAACGCAGTCATGGCATTGTAGGTAGTGAGTTTGTGAATTTTTGCTGCACCCACTGATCAAGTGGTGTCCTCTTTCTCATTACAGAGGTGACATTTGCTGTTGGTGGTAACATATTGAATTTTTGCCTTCATGCAGTTTGTGACTAAGGTTTGTTCTTGAGCTGCCAAAATAAAGCCTTCTGTTTCTTTTTTCAGTGCTCCTGAACTTAACCAGTTCCAAGTTAGCTTTTGGTCAGCTTTGCTTTCAATACTTTTCAAGTATTGGCTATGCATAGCTTTGTTTTTCCAATTTTCAGCTTGTTTCTCAATTACTTCTTTGTTATATTCAGCTTTTGACTTAGTTGTCTTTAAAAGGCCTCCTTTATTTACTTCCTTAATCATTGGTTCTTCACTTTTCTGGATGTAATCATTCAAGCTGTGTTTTTCTTCTTACGCAGTTTGTTTTGCTTGTAGGAGTCCTCAACCACCTTCTGCTCTTGGTAGATATAATCAGTCAACATCACTTTTAGGGTGGAAAGCATGGTTCATTGTCATAAGCTTGCTTGTTTTTCTGTCCAAATTGTCCAACTCCACCTGGGTCCAGTCAATTATTCTGGCAGAGTATCTAAACACAGGTATAGCCCAGGTATTTGTGGCTTTTATGATGTTTCCTCCATTCAATTTGGACTTTAATATCTTGCGAATTTGTCGAATGTACTTGGCTGAAGTTAATTCCTTGACTTTGTTATGCATTAAGTCAGAGGGCTCTAAAATCCCCAAGTACTTGTAGCCTTCTTCAGGTTTTACTGCCTTTATCATTTCTTCATTCTCAAGTTGTTGTTGTTGTTGTTGTTGCTGTTGTTGTTATTATTAGTAGTAGTAATGTGTATTTTAGTAATTAAAAGGGAACTTTTGTCAATTTCCTATGGTTACAAAAAAAGAGATTCATTCTTTTCTTGTAAAACAGAGAGGCCCACCATGCATTGTTTATTAATAAAGTTGTAAAAGATCAACTCAAAGCTTTTCACTTTTTATTGATGAACTTGTTCAAAACTGGTCATGGAGGGCAGGAACCAGGAATGAAGGATTGTTCCTGCCAGTGGAGGATTAAGGCTCACTGGTGCCCTAAGCACTGACAAATCTTGGTGCTCCTCTCCTTTATACATTCTGTACAAATCTTCATTGTTTTTCTTTCTTTCTCAACTTTGTGGTGTCCCCTTTGGGCTTGGCATCCTAAACACGTGCTTATTCTGCTTAATATTTAATACACCACTGGTTCCTGCCACAACAGACAATAATCTGTTGGAGTGGGGGGTGTTTCCAACAATAAAATGAAACTCAGTAGGCAAACTGGACAGGACTGTTTGAGCTAACATGAGCCAGAAAGCATTAAAGTTGATGTGTGGTAGAAATGATTGATAAAAGTCTGGTAAGCTAAGGCTGGTAGGTCAGTGGGCCTACTTGTACTGGGGATAGCTGGTTATGTGAATAAATCAATTGTTACCATGTCATTTCCAGAATGTAACAATCTATGAAAGAGTTTTAATTAAATTAAATGTTTTGTTCAAACTCTTGCTTCATTTTGAACTAGTTTGATTGAAAGCACACTCTTTTTTTTAAAAAAAGGTTCCTGATCAAGAAAGAAGCAGCCATCATTTGGGAGGTACAATCTCAACTAATTCATAACAGTAAGATAATAGAGATGTCTATGGAGATTCTCAGTCATTCAGATCATGGTTGTCCCAATAATGCTTCTTCAAAAGGCAACTGGACTTTCTTTGTTTCTTTCTCTTGAAGACATTTCATTTCTCATCCAAGAAGGTTCTGCAAAACTGAAATATATACAGAGCTGAAAATGCTTCTTGAATAAGAAGTGAAATATCTTTAAGAAAAACAAAGAAACTACAGTTGCTTTTTGAAAAAGCACCTGTGGGTAATAGAGATGATTTCTTCAGCCTGCTACTCTTTTTATAATGGGTTGGATGAAATGGTAGGTTTGTTATCCAATACATCTAGAAATCATATGAATAGGAAGATCAGTAATAAACACTCTCAAAATTTGCTTTAAGATCTGTATTTTATTTGAGTTTGTTAGTAACATTTTATAACACTAAGGTATATTGATAGAAAAAAGGTGATACCACTCAGTGCAAATGCATAAAGTATTTTTTTTTAATGTTCAAACTCTCATGGGTGATTTTCCTAAAATGAGCATTCCTGAAATTGCAGACTTCAAAATTTACTCGGCTTTTGGGAGAAAAATGACTTCTTTGATCAGAGAAAAGACAATATCCACATTTATTACTGATTGGAGATTCCTTATGAACTTTTTGCATGAAACAGAGAAAATGAACAATTTATGGGTTTGATGATTAAATGATAGATTCTACAAAGAAGAGAGACATGTTGTAACCATATTGTAAGAGGCAATTATATAATTGTACTTGTAACTGCTGTAAAGAGGATTGGAAGCTCCTCTTTTGTTTCTCTTTTCCATCATTTCTATTTTAGTTCTTATTCCTTTCTTGCACTTTTAGTTTTTCTTTTTATTTATTTATTTTTCCTTTTTTTCTTACTTGAAATTAGTTTGTATTCATTTTTATCTTTCTCTTTAAAAAAAAACTTTTTGAAAGAGAGTTGATAATTGAAAAAAACTTTTGAGTGGAAAAAAGCTGGAAGGCACAAGATCCAAATATATGCAACGGAAGCAGAAGGTGCATAATTGTGCAAGTCTTTAAATGTGATATTTTCATGCATATCACAAGGAAATAGATTATACTAGCTCTGTAATTTACCTTTTGTAAGTAAAAATATAAATTTTTTCCACAGAATTTCAGAAAAGCAAATAAAGCTTTCTTTTCCCTTCCTTTTTCCCTCCCTTTCTTTAAAATATCCATAAACAGCTTTTTGACATTCAGCCTATTATTTCAACCTAATTATTTCTTAATTTACAATTAACTTTCATTTCCAAAATTCTGTGTTGAGAACTCTAGCTGGTTACTTAATATTTTCTGAAACTTGCCCTTAAGTCAAAAAATGAATAAGTGTAAAAGGGGAGGCAAGGGCAGAGAGGAGTGTGAATTTCTTTGCAGAACATTATGTCTGTTTATAGTCCAAACAAATGACTCTTTATTCTTGACTTCGAAGTCAAAGCCACCAATTTCCAAAGCCGGCATGTATTTCTCTAGAATCCAGAAGTCTTCCTTTGGGTCGATTATCACTTTCTCTGCCTATAAGGACTAGAGAGACAGAAAAAAAAAACAGTTAATTAAAATAAAGTATTTTTCTTTATTAACTAACTTAAAAGGTAGCTATTCTCTCCACTGCCTATTTGCTTTACCCTTGTAGTAGTTAATAAAAAGGTAGTCACAGAAGCAGGAGATGGCTTGTTTTATTACTGTCTAAAAAAAGCAAAATGAATAGAAAGGTTTGGAAGAACATATGTGTAATATTTATTTATTTAGTTAGTTACTTTGTCAAACATGTACGAGATAGCAGGTATAAGTATAAACATGGACATGAACACAGGACATGGGTATGGATAAATGGGAACAATAGGACAGGGATGGTAGGGACGCTGGTGAAGTCCACCCTAGACAGTTTAAAGTTAAAGTTATGGGGGTTTGAGGATGTAACAATAGAGTCTGATAGTGCATTCCAGATGTTGACCACTCTGTTGCAGAAGTCATATTTTCTGCTATCAAGTTTGGAGCGATTTATCTTTAGTTTATATCGATTGTTTGTCCATGTATTATTGAGGTTGAAGATGAAGTAATCATTGACAGTTAGGACATTGTAACAGACAATTTTGTGTACTACACTTAGGTCAGTCTTTAATCGGCTCTAGTTTGTCCAAGCCCAAAATTTCAAGCCTGGTGGCATAAGGTATTCTACTGTGAGCAGAGGTACTCTTCTCATGAAATACCTCTGGACTCATTTGATTGTATTAAAATCTGATATACAGTGTGGATTCCAGGCAGACAAGCTATATTTGAGAATAGGTCTGGCAAAAAAAATTGTATGCTGTAGTTTGTAGTACACTGTTACCAGAGAAGAAGCTTTGGAAAATTAGGTTAACAACTCTTAATGCTTTTTTGGCAATGCTTTCACAGTGAGCTCTGGGATATAGATTGTTTGAGATGAGTACTTCTAGGTCCTTGACAGTGAGAGTTATCTACAAGGTCATATCCTACATAATAAATTGTAAAAGCGAGAGGCATATACTTGAGGAGGAAGTTCATTTAGCTGAGCTTCAAACTTTCTTCTTTGAATTATAATAATTTAATCTGAACTGAAATGCTAATCAAGAGAAGGGTTTCAATAAGAACTCAAATCAGATATAAGCTACATTGTATGTAAAGGAATTTCTTGGGATAATTTATCTCCTTGAAGTTTTGGAATCATGAGATTTGGAAGTTTCTAAAGTAAAATTTCCATAACTTCACTATTAATGCAATTAATACAGCACTGGTACTTGCTGCCTTTTATTTGAATGGAACTTACAGTACTTAATTTGTGGTTCCGAACCACAATAGTTGAAATTATGCTTCCATATTTGCACTTTTCTAAATTTTCAAATGTATTATTTAAAAGCATATATTGGTGGGAAATGCTTATAGATATACCAGTATAGGTTGTTTGTTTGTTTGTTTGTTTGTTTATTATATTTATTTGCTGTTCATCTCAAATCCAACGATTATGGGCAATGTGCAAATTTGAATTTTCTTCAAGGGAATTGTTTACAAAACTTCACCCAATTAGGTAAAACTGCACACAAAAAATGCAAATATTAGAATATTTCAAGAAAATGTTCAAGAACAACCAGAGCTACAGTGAATCCCTGCAACTAGAAGTTGATTTTACTTTGGATTTTGATGAGGGCCAGGCACTTTCTCTCTCAGCTCAACCCAACTTACAGGGTTGTAGTTATGAGGGATATTGGAGGAGGAAGGTATGTTGGATATGTTTGGTGCCCTGAGTAATTTGTGAAACTAAACTAAATTAAATTAAATTAAACTAAACTAAACCAATAAAACAAAATAAAACAAATCATCATGAACACTTAAGTCAGTGAAACTTATTTTTGAGATGTATCCTTATTTCACACACACACCCCTTCCACCCATTACCTGATGAACAGAGTATTAGGAAAAATAAGAGAAAACAATTCGAAGGACAAAGGGCACAGCTGGGCTGTAGCTGCACAGTCCTGAACTCAAGAATGGAAAGCCAGATCTTCTAAAATCAAGCAGTGGTGGTGTCAAAGATTCCACCTTGTGGCTTACATAAAACCTATCTATTAAGAGTCAAAACGCCTAGATTTACTTGGTCCTTTACATAATGGATAAATATAATGACTTTTGACTTACGATTTACAGCAAATCAGGCTTCCCCACTGGCAGCTCCCTCCAGTAGGTATAGTGTGCGGAGGACAGCGGGATTTACAGAATCCATGGTGACTCCTCCTGCATTCTAAGGTATCAGGGGCAGTCTGAGAACTTCCTGTCACAATCAACAACAAAAAAACCAACAATGAGCTTATAGTGGAAGCTTCCCTATTCATCTTTTTCTTAGAAGTTTTGTTTGGAGAACTTGCGGAGGGAAAGCTAAGATGAGGGGACAGTGAGGGACTACTGGTCTAGGTAACCTGGTGTTAGGATTTCCTGTTGTCACTGAGATACTTCAAACCTGGCTGCTGTGCATCAATCCTATTGCTTTTTTTTATTCCTGTCCAGTTGGAAGGATGCAAAGCTCCCTGACTGAACAATAAATTTTGTAGCTTTATTTCCCTTTTTAAAATGATGGGCATCATTAAAGCAAACGGGTCTTCTGAAGCTTTTTAAAAGCCACAAGCCAAAGGGGTTAATTAAATTCAGATTCCTTGAAATTAGGCTTTCTGGCAGGCTCCCAGCTTTCCTAACCTTTGTAAATTGTTCAAGTACTTCATCAGGATAAGCCAAGAAATCTGGGCACAGTATTACCTGCAGGTTATGACAACATTGAAGCCAATATACTGATTAGCATGCCATCAAAAATGAAAAAAGAATAGCATGATTAGAAATAAGTAAAACAGTTTTCTGTTATCTGATGGTAGTCCTATTAGTGTTGATTTATTTATTACAATAAATAACTAATATAATTATAAACATTTTTAAAAAATGAGGTGTGTCTTTTAAAAGGTTACTAAATAATTCTAATTATCAATTAGTCAAATGCTTACAATAATCTAAGGTATGTGGGTAAGATGTTATACTGGTCCATGAAGCAGCTGTGTATTTATTTTAATAATTTTATTTGCTAGTTTAGGTACTTTCAAGGGAACTTTAGTGCTATTGGTTTCTTCTTTCTCTTCGATGTACCCCTTTCTTTATCTTCTCCTTCATTTCAAATGTTACATTTGCCTTGCCTCCAGAAGTTGTGGATGCTCAGTATTGGAAGTTTTTAGGAAGAGAATGGATAACCATTTGTTTGAAATGATATAGAGTATGGGTGTCAAACTCAATGCCCAGGGGCCAGATCCAGCCTACCAGGTGCTTAGATCTGACCTGGGGGTCACCCTGGAAACAGAAAGGACTGGCCCATGATGCCTCTGGCAATGAAACGGAGCTTGGGAGAGCCATGTGGGGCCCTCTCGAGCTCTGTTTTCACTGGCAGAGGGTTGCAGGAGGCTGTCACAACTGAAAATGGAGCTTGGGAGCCCATTTTCTCTGGCAGAGCACTCAGGCCACCGTTGGCACCCATGACACAAGTGACATCATGCTCACTATGCCTACCCTGACCATGCCCACTCCAGCCCCCAGAGAGCAAACACAACCCTGATGTGGCCCTCAATGAAATCGAGTTTGACACCCCTGGTATAGGGTCTCCTGCCTGGCAGGGGGTTAGAGTAGAATATTTTCAAGGTCTCTTCCAACTTTGTTACTCTGTTATTTAATACTGAAGCAAAAGTTAATTACACTGCTTGTTACATTAATATTCAAAACTGTAATTATTATTGATAGAATGTCCACGTATCTACTCTATCATAATCCTTCTAAGGCATCTATATGACAGAATATTAAGAATCTCAATGTATTATATAAATATTATTATACTGAAATAATATACTGTACTAAAATGGAGAAATGGCCATTTAAGCTAGCCTATACAGACAAATTTAATTATATGTTAAAAGTTGAATAAAAAGCTAATAGATTTCTTTATTAATAGTTTATGAATATACCTCTATTTTCTTCAAAAGCCATTCATTTAATTACTATTTTGTAATATTTTTATATTTGCAATGTTATACTTTTATTAAACATTATCATATTTTTTGCTATTATTCTTTACTGATAAAATATTTATATTCTAAGAAAAATTGGTTGTCAGTTCTAGGGAAAAGATCTCATGTATTCCTTCATGAAGAGCTGTGCATATTAATTCTACTTTATCAATGCTAGTCATCAAAATCCATACTCATTAAAAATGTGAGAGTTGCTCTATTTGCAGTATTTAATTTAATGTAAATATTTTAATCTGTATCTCTCTTAATTTTCTCCATCTCTTACCTGAAATAATTTGACTGAAGAACAAGAGAGCAGCAAACAAAAGGAAAAGGGTCTTCATGGCTGAAGGCTGATGTTCTTCAGATGTGTTACACTCTAGGCTGCTTGAAGTTCTTTAGGAGAAGATCTCTGAGAAGGGGGTCTGTCTATATAAGGCTTTCAGAGCTCTATGACATCATGAAAGTTGAGAAATACCTTAATCATTAATATATTTTGGGAAATCCAGTTTATTCTGTTTCTAAATGCAAGGGGGGTATTGCAAAATGTCCCTTGGTAAGTCTGATGTAATGCACCAATTCCTCTTGACCATGGAGTACAGCCAGGCAAGTGAGGTAACGTTCACCAGATACAGAAGGCTACTTTTGCGAAATGTTTGCGATGTCAGAGAAAGGTCACACAGTCTCAACTATCCAATCTCAACTTGAATCAAATTGAGACAGAAGTTATCATTATTAAGCTGGAGAATTTGGGGGATTTTTCCATTATTACTCCACATCCATTTGGGTGCTGCCTATTGTTAATGATTTGCCAATGGCATTTATACTGCATAATGAGGTCACAGACTGTAGGCGTATAATCTGATGACCCAGAACTGAGTGCAGCCACAGAAAGTCTTGTATACTTTTATTCATGATCCTTAACCACTCCTTAGACTTCCACTGAATTGCATTTTCAAGGTGATAAGAAATCTGCAATATGTGAAGAATTATCACATTAACTGTTACATAGAATTCAACTCCCAAATTTCATCAGCCAGCATAGCCTGACTCCCCTGCATTGATGGAGCTTCTTTTCACATTCATGTGAAGAGCTCCTGTCCACATTCAGCCATACCCACTCCCAGACACTGAGAGAGTGCAATCACTGAAAGGATTCCATTGTGTTCCTCTGGTGACTTACCTTCTACTCTCATTTCTATGTATAATTTTGTAAATAAAATAAAAAAAATCACACCCCTTTGCCATTTTACCATCAGAGTAATGAATAGTGTGATCTCAGATACTGGAAAGCTACATATAGTCCACAACTACCTATCTCCCATGTCTGAATTGATAAAATATTATCTTCCAGCTTTCTTCAATCATCTGTGTTTCCTGGAATAACCTTATAGTTTCTTAAAGGTTAATGTCTAATCTTGATCTACTTCCATGATAATATTTGCTCCTGATGCAGTTACGAAGCAAACTTTGAAGCATCAAAATCCCAAAGGAAATAGTATTTACTACTACTAACACTAGTGCTAACAAATGGTAAGAACAACTCAAATCAATCAATCAATCTATCTATCTATCTATCTATCTATCTATCTATCTATCTATCTATCTATTTTTTATTTTATATATAGATATAGGATTTATGTACGTATGTACGTATGCATATATATATATATTTGTTTGTTCCAGTATAACTCTGAAATGCCTTGAGTAATTTTGACCAAACTTAGTACATAGATGACTTACCCTCTGGAAACAAATACTGGGGGAGGTGGGTAAGGCACCCCTGGGGTGTTTTTGTGTGTGTGTGTGTCTGTGTGTGTGTTCCAGAATAACTCTGGAATGCCTGGCCCACTAAGGAGATCCTAGAACAGCAATTGTTTGTGATGTCAGTTCCTTCACAGCTTCCTCTGGAAAGCCAGCTGTGGCATTCACCCTCCAGGGGACCAATGGGGAAGTGCCTGGTGGATTTGGGGCAATGTGCCAGGATCTTAGACAGGGCAGGAAAAAAGAGCACATGGGAGAGGGAAAGGAGAGGGCAGGGATGATGGGCATGGGAGTAGGGAGACGGAGGGCCCCTCTCAATGGCTCCCTGTCAGACAAATGCTTTGGGGCAAAGTGCCAGGATCATAGACAGGTTGGGAAAGAAGAGCACATGGGAGGGGGAAGGGAGAGGGCATGGATGATGGGCAAGGGAGTAGGGGAAAGGAAGGCCCCTCTCAATAGTTCCCTGTCAAAAAAAATGCTTTATGTCTATAAATACCACGGCTATACTAAGTCCTCAGCTAGTACATCTTACAGGGGGGAAAAACATTAATGTATGCCCTCAAATTTTTTGAACTAAGATTCCCAACAATTTTCTTAAAACTTAACTTAAAACTAATATGTGGGGTTTTTTCCACCTCCCACTTCCTCAGAGAGAACTTCATTCTGGTTACTATTTATCCTGCTGTGAATCCACTGGGAATGAAACAACTAAATTATACCATTGTTCTTTTTTTTTTTAACTGAAGGTAAAATCAGACCCCATTAGAAGTAAGTAGTAGTGGTTCTGTTAGGAGTTTCTTGACAGAGGAGGCTAGCCATTGACTTAGGTAAGAACCATACAAGGTGTAGTCTTGGATTATAAAGAATTGCAGACAGAGTTGATCATATTGTGAATTCCCATATCACATTATTCTCTTGTACAGAATGAGCAAGCTGCATTCACCAAGGTGGGCAAGTTAAGGCACCCAAGACTCCTTCCGAGTTTTACCAACTACCCAAAAGCTTATTAAGAAAGTAGGGAGGAAGAGATGTAGCCCTCCTTATCTGATAAAATATATCTGATAGCAGGTATAAGAGAGAGATGGCACCTTATCCAAATGAATGTTTGGGACTTCTAGTCTCACATAGAAAGAAGGGGAAAGGAAATGGGGCTTATCAGGGCAAGCCTAGTGGGAGACTTCCATTAGTTGATTGAAACTTTTATTTTCAGATTAACTGAATACCTGTGCTCCACTACGATCAGGTTTGATAAATCGACACTTACAGCTTGAAAATTAATGAGTAGTTACCTTGGCCTCTCCTCTCCTCTTCTCTCTACAGAAACCTCTACTATCCTTTCCCCTTCTCTCCCTCAACCTTGTCCCATAGAAGTCTCTCATATCCTATCCCCTTCTCCCCCCAGGCTTGCCCTACAGAACCCTCCCCTATCCTATCCCCTTCTCTCCCTCAGGCTTGTCCCATAGAAGTCTCTCATATCCTATCCCCTTCTCTCCCTCAGGCTTGCCCTACAGAACCCTCCCCTATCCTATCCCCTTCTCTCCCTCAGCCTTATCCCATAGAAGTATCTCATATCCTATCCCCTTCTCTCCCTCAGGCTTGCCCCACAGAACCCTCCCCTATCCTATCCCCTTTTCTTCCTCAGGCTTATCCCAAAGAAGTCTCTCATATCCTATCCCCTTCTCTCCCTCAGGCTTATCCCATAGAAGTATCTCCTATCCTGTCCCCTTCTCTCCCTCAGGCTTGCCCCACAGAACCCTCCCCTATCCTATCCCCTTCTCTCCCTCAGGCTTGTCCCATAGAGGTCTCTCATATCCTATCCCCTTCTCTCCCTCAGGCTTGCCCCACAGAAGCTTCCGTGGTCATGTGGCCAGCATGACTAAATGCCGAAGGTGCACAGAATGTGGTTACCTTCCCACCAAAGTTAGTTCCTATTTTTCTACTTGCATTTTTACATGCTTTCAAGCTGCTAGGTTGGCAGAAGCTGGGACAAGTAATGGGAGCTCACTCCATTATGTGGTGCTGGGGATTCAAACCGCTGCACTGCCAATCTTTCTTATTGACAAGCTCAATACCTTAGCCACTAAGCCATCATGTCCCCTCATAGTTTTTGTGCAAAAAGAGCATTGCAAATCTTCAGAAAGCAATATTTATCATGATATTCGTTACAATACAGAGTGATAAGCTATAAAGCAAATGGATAATTTAAAAATGATTGAACAATATCTCTCTCCTTTGCCCTTTATTGTTGTTGTTGTTGAAGAGTTTTTTATTAGAAAGGCCACCTTAAGTTTTAAAAAAGCCCCAAAATGGATTCTCATCTCAAGATTACCTAGGCCTAGAAGTCATGCAGGAAAGACATTGAGTAGGGCTGATCCACAAATATCTGAACTTCTTCTCTACCCCTGCAGAGCCATGCTTTCCCCAGAATACTGCAAAGGAGATATTGTCCCCATATACCAGAAGAGGTGTTGAGCAATACAGCTGTATTTCTCTTATACACAGTGTAGCTGACTCACCCAATATAGAAATCTATAATGCGGTTTACTGAATTTGGTTTTGGTTTTCCATATTCTATGAGTTAGCTAATATGGTTATTCAAGAAACTCTGGTTAAACAAAGCATGATTAATAACTCTCAGTCTTCTTGGTTGAGAAATTTCTTGTATAAGTATACCTATGGCAATATGTTAATTTCCAAACATATTTTGGAAGTAGTTTTTTCTCTCATCCTGTTTTCCTATTTTATTATTGCTCAATTGTACTTGGTCTCTAGAAGACCAGGAATATTTCCAAAGTCAACTTTTAGAGATGAGTCAGTTCAAACTCAATGTTCCATGACTCCAGTTCCCTGTCCACCCTCGCAAAAAGGCAGTTGATGTCTTTTCTATCAGCTCTTTGAGGCCAAACCCTAGAAAAAGGCACAGAGTGTAAACTTCATTTCCCAATAGCATTTCAAAAAATATTGTTGCTTATTCGTTAATCACTGAGGCTACAGTCTACCCAATTTCTGTTCTGCCCATGTTGGAAGAAATGTCCTTCTGGGTTCAGTTCACTTGTGGTTTTCAAATTTTTTTAGAACCTATTCTGTAGGTGTGGCCTGTTTTGTGGGAGTGGTTTGGTAATCATGTGACCAGGTGGGAGTGGCTTGGCAGTCATGTGATCTGGTGGACATGGCCAACTTATAAAATGTGGTGAAACTCATTTAACAACGTTCTTACTTAGCAACCAAAATGTTGACTCAGAAACTCTGGCATTTGAAGTCTTAAAGCTGTCAAGTTAGAAGATCCTTGCACCACTAACCCTTTAGAAAAAAAAACTGCAGGGGTGTTCAAACTTGACAGCTTTAAGACTGTGGACTTCAACTTCAAAGTCCAAATTGAATGGAGGAAAGTGAGAGGGGAGAGGGGAGCTGCTCTTTTTTTCTGCTTCTCTGCCCGAAACAAAGTGGTCACGAGGAAGGAGTCTCTGGTGTCTGATGCAGCAGCAGAAGTAGCTGGGGTGGCTGAAACACAATACCGGGCAGTCAGTTCCTGGCTTTGGGCAGGAAGTCCTGTTGTGGACTTCAACTCCCAGAATTCCTCCTTCCCTCTCTCAGCTGCTATCACTGGGATCCCACCAGGACAAGTGAGGTATTGCGAGGGACCTTCCCTCCCCCTCCAGAGAGCCCCCTCCAGAGAGTTTTGCTGGCAGCTATTTCTTGCCATCGTATTTAGGTTTTAGAGACAAAAGGGTTATAGGGAACAAAACTTCAAGATAGTTTGTGGAAATTCTCTGGCATCCAGGTCATGGTTGTCCCAAAGGTGCTCTATTTTTCAGGAGGCAACAGTACTTTCTTGATTTTTTTCTTTTGAAGACGTTTTGCTTCTCATCTAAGAAGCTTCTTCTGACAGCATAAGGGCTGGAAGGCATCTCAGAGGTCAAGAGCCAAGGTGGCTCAGTGGTTAAATGCAGCACTGCAGGCTACTGCTAGATCAGCAGGTCAGCGGTTCAAATCTCACCGGCTCAGGGTTGACTCAGCCTTCCATCCTTCCGAGGTGGGTAAAATGAGGACCCAGATTGTTGGGGGCAATATGCTGACTCTCTCTAAACCACTTAGAGAGGCCTGAAAGGCCTATGAAGCGGTATATAAGTCTACTGCTATTGCTATTGCTATTGCTATTCTAGTCTAGTCTCCCTGTTCAAGGCAGGAGAAATTACACCATCTCAGTCAAATAGCTGCCCAATCTATTTTTGACAACTTCCAGTGATGGCGCCATAATTCCAGGAGGCAAGCTATTCCATTAATTAATTGTTCTCTTTGTCAGAAAATTTCTCCAGCTTTTAGTTTGAATTTCTCTTTAACAAGCTTCTACCCATTATCCCAAAACTGCTTTTTTCAAGAGGCAATTCAAAAGAGCTCTGATGAAGCTGAAGAAGCTTTTTGGATGAGAAGCAAAATGTCTTCAAAGAGAGAAAAAAAACAGACAGTCCAGTTGCCTGTTGAAAAAAAGCACCTTTGGGATAACCATGATCTGAATGACTGAGAATCTCCATAGACTTCCATTACTTCTTGTCCTGCCCTCTGGTGCTTTGGAGAATGAGTCAATCCCCTCTTCTTTGTGACAGTCTCTCAAGTACTAGAAGACAGTTGCCATATTCACTCTAATTCTACTCTTTGTTAGACTAGACATGCCTGGCTCCCTCAACAATGTATCATACAATTTAACTTCCAGACCCCTTATCATCTTTGTTGCTCTATTCTGCACATTTTTTAGGTTATCAGTATCTTTTGGTATTGTGGTGACCAGAACTGTACACAGCATTCCAAGTGTGCCCTCACCCGAGCATATGAGTAAGTAGTTGACTGAGATCTATATCTAGATTTTTTTAACTTTCTGCCTCTGAAAGGAAGTACTGAGAAAATTGTTTGAATACACTTCAAACCCTGAAGAATAGAAAAGAAGTCTAGAATATTTTCAGATATTGCTGGCATAATATAATAGAAATCAGGAATCCCTTCTCTATTAGAAAAGAAAGAAGCATTTGGATAAAGAAAAAATGAAGAGGTTATGGACTTCCTTTCCATTAACAGGAGGCAAAATGGTCTATGGAGATCCATAGATTTATTGCCTCTTTACTGACAATATAAAACTATGGGTAGAATGGAGTGACAATGCACCATAATATTTAGCAGATGAACCTGTGGCTGCACAACAGGGAATAAGATGACTTCATAAACCAATCCTGATGAATAAAAGTTATTAGTTCCATTCATATCCCTCTACCCCCCTCCCCCCCAAGTAGAAACCATGTACAGAGGTTGCATTGAATGATATTTTGTGAGTTACTATCTACAAAAATATTTTTTAATGGAATGATTGCATTATATCAATATATTTTCCATTATTTAGGGAAAGCTAAAGGAAGGACATCATGACATGGAAAAACCATTGTCTACATGAATGTCTGATGGAATCTGGATTATAGAAACTTTAAAACATGAGAAAATCTTTGCTCTTTTGAAAGCATCCAAACAATTATTCTTATTAAAATAATCTCGCTGTACAAATAACTGTATTTGCCTTCTATGTCTGAAAGCTATTGAAAGACATTCTTGGAATATTGAACAAAATCTAATATTTGTCCAAAGTGTAAAACATAATGAATGATAATATTCATTGTTTATGCAAAGACTCACATTTCAGATCAAAATCACACCAGTTAGGAATTGCTCCTGCTCCTCATACATTATACCACAAAGTTTTTTGAATCTAGAAATCACGAATCTGCTAGCTTAAAGAATGTGTAATATATATGGGATTCATTACTGCTCTGGAACTGAAATTTCCATGACATTAACTATTTTTCTAATAGGAAAATGATTTGTTTTGATTAAAAAAATAATAGGTTGGGATTTTGAAGGATGGACATTAGAACCGGAAGGAATTAGAGATTACACTTAAAGGTTAACACTTTAAATTGACTGTGTTTAAAATATGATATGAAAGAAGAGCAAGTTTTCATACAAAAGAAGCCAGGCAATTTTACTTTACTTTTGTTTTCAAAGATTTTACCTAACATAATATATTTTTGTTATACTAATTCTAAAATTCATTTGCACAGTTGTTTTTTTTTACATTTTTCCAATGTGTAGAAATCTTACGAATACTTGTTCACCATACAGTAAAAAAATACTAATGTTTGTGTATGAAGGGTTTTCAATGAAGCATGTTATTCCTTTGGAAATTTTCTGGGAACATTAAAGTACAAATTATTGTGTCAGGCCAGGGGGACAATGTACACACTGCTCGAGTTCTTTTCTGGTTCATGTGATCTTAAAATAACACTTCAACAAATAATGAGAAGAATAGGATGTTTGCATCATATTAATGTATTTTCTAATAATAACATCCAAACTTTTAGACATGACGTGAAGAATAGTTATCATTTGGTTGAATTCTTTATAGCAGGGGTGTCAAACTCGATTCTGTCACGAGCCGCATCAGGATTTTGTTTGCCCTTGGGGACTCAGGTGGGTGTGTCCTGGTTGTCGCAGCTGACTGAGTACATGTGACTGGCCCAGGATGGAAGGGCCCAATCCATTGCCATCTCAGGGACAGCCTGGTGGGCCAACTGCCTGGCCTATCATGGATCCAGCCTGCGAGCCATATATTTGACAAATCTGCTTTATAGGCATGGCAGGAGGTAAAATAGCAGAGAAGGTTTATGATATCTATGCATTTAACCATCTTTCCAAAAATATACGGAGTGACCTTTCAAATATTTAACTGCAGTGTGTTTGTTTTCTGTTTGAAAGTATTATAACTGAAAAAACCAGGCAGGTCCTTTAAAACACTGTAACCTTTTATTCAGTAGCTGAAGTAGTGTAACAAAACTCGCAACAATGTATTAAATGAAGCCGGCTGGGCGGCTGCAGGAACAGCTGAAACAATAGAGCAATCAACAAGGTTGTTGCTTTAACAAGACAGTTAACTGTTTAAACGGCTTGCCTTTTATACTGCAATCACCTGGCTCATGCTACAGCTCGCGCTGATGACAGCTCGGCAACTGACAGGCACGTCTGATTGGCTAAGACGCACCTGGCTGCTTCCGAGCTGTCATTCGTAACAGCGAGGACTTTCTTCAATACACAACAGAAAGCCTCACCATACTCAGACTCATTACCAAAATGCAAAACATAAGGTCTAATAAATAGCAGAAATCCAACATATACTGCATGTATTCTTGTGGTTTTGAGTTAATTTGATTGCATCTGCTTGCAGTGCTCGGTACTGATGCTAAAAAGGATGATGGCTTCATTCTGTTTCTGCATGACAACCTGAATAATTTTGTCATAGAAGAGCGATGCTTTTTTATCAAGTATCCTGGAAAACAATAAATCCATGAACATGAATTTCATGAACATATACAGTATATATAGGGTGACCAGACGTACCGATTTCAGCCTGCTAAGCATGCTTTATAACAATTTTCCCCGCGTCCCTCTGCCTTTTAAAAAACTCCCGATTTTCTGGCTTCATGTTGAAAGCCCAGTGGATTTGCTTAAGAAATCCTAACCGGGGCAAGACAAAAGACACCCTGTCTAATCTCTCTCTCTGTCTCAGTACTTTCATTGAAGATATTAAAACGTTAAAGCAACAAAACGGACCTCCCCCCACCCCCCGCGCCGGTCGCGTTTACCTCATTTTATAAGAAAAAAATGATCTAGTACCATAGAGCTGCAGGAAATGGCTAGAGAGGTCGCCAGTGTTACTTCCTAGATTTTCTGGAGGGGAGGGGCATGGAGGTTGGAGGACTCCAAGATGGTGGGAAAGTTTCTTTGAAAAATATTGGAGTTTCTGCCTGCTGGTAAGTGTGCTGGGTGTTTTTCTTTTATTTTTTTAATGCATTTTAAAATAATGTAGGTTTTTAAAAATGTGCAGCTGCTGTTTTTTTATTCAAAACAATATGTGATGTGCCATGGAAAAATCATTAAAAAAAAACCTGAAAGAACAAAAGGGTTTTTTTAGGGTATTTTCCTGATCAAAACGATAATTGTTTCTGCATGACACCCTTAATCACAAATAGCCAACTACACTTCATTCTAAATAGTTTTATTTCCTTTATTGTATGTGATTATTCAAGTCCAAAAACTGAGTTAATTGGATAAACTCAGCTCTGCAATTTACTAAATATACAGTTACAGGAATTTCATGTATAGTATGCTGCCTCTAGGGTTTATTGAACATAGGAGAATAAGATGAGAGGGATTTGATGTAAAATAAGCTATTTTAATGAATTCAAAATCAACGCAGCAGACAAGACATGGGAGTGAACATAATACACACTTTAACAATATTTTTTTTTTCTTTTAGCCATCAAATACTGCAGCAAGTGTGTCAATAATAATAGCAAGACAGGCATAGGATTTTCCAGCCAGGTTAATTTTACTTTTTTATGGTTTTGATGTTGTATTTAATTTTATCTGTATTAGAAACTTATGAAGGCTGTGCAACATTTTGAGGTGATATAGAGTATGTAAAGGCATGAATACAGTAGAACCTCTGGTCACAACCATAATTCGTTCCATAACATTGGTCGCAAACTGATTTGGTCATGAATCAAACCTAATTTTGGAAATTGGGCGCTTACAAAAAAAATGGTGCAGAAGGGGAAATCAGCAGCGGGGTGTGTGTGTGTGTGTGTGTGAATATTTTGGTCAGAAGCGTTCATGACCAGAGGTTCTACTGTATAACATCTTCACTTAAGACTTAAGATTCACTTAAGATATAACATCTTCACTTAAGATTCACTTAAGAACTGTGGCAAGAAAGGTGGTATAGTGACCAAAGTCACAATGGTATTGAAAAAAGTAACTGATGACCATTTTTCACACTTAGTGACCATTTTCATACTTAGCGACCATTGGAGCATCCTCATGGTCACACGATCAAAATTTTGATGTTTGGCAACAGATTCGTATTTATGATGGTTTCAGTGTCCTGAGGTCATATAATCACCTTTTGACAAAGTCAAATGGGGAAACCAGATTCACTTATGTTACTAACTTATCAGCTGCATTTATTCACTTAAGAACTGTGGCAAGAAAGGTGATATAATGGGCTTAGTGACCAAAGTTACAATGGCATTGAAAAAAGTGACTGATGACCATTCTTCACACTTAGTGGCCATTTTCACACTTAGCGACCGTTGCAGCATCCTCATGGTCACGTGATCAAATTTTGGATGTTTGGCAACAGTTACAATTTATATTTGTAAATTGTAGTTATGTTGAAAAAAAAACAAACATTACAATACTATTTTTGCGTTGTATGAAAATTTTTGTTGCTCCGTATAAAATTTTTAATCAACCCCCTCCCCACCCCCGGTCAAAGGTGTCCCTCTTTACCAATCTGAAAATCTGGTCACCTTAAGTATATGTATACAAGCTATCAGTGCCCTAGATACCGTTGATCACAAGAAGATTTCTTTTTGAAAGGGAGGGCTGAATGTAATGACTGTGCAATGAATCCTCAACTCACTTCAGTCAATCAGATCTTCAGCTTTAAAAGTCCCTGGGTCACGCTAGAGGTTGAGGTCCTGACTCTTTCCAATTCTGCTCAATGAATCAGAATAAAACAGAGCAATACCTTCTTGCCATCTACAATTGGAAAATAATAATAATAAACTCATGACCACTCTTTTTTTTGCTGTTCACTAGAATGGAATGGAATTGCAAATGGTTAAATCTTCTTAGAAAGGGAGCTGGGGAAAATAAAGTGATCATGCATCCTAATTATAATTATCCTTCCAATTGATTCCTCCCTTCACATGACTCTGTGACTGTTGATTCCTAGGTTTCATTTTGTGTCAGTGAGCCCTGATCTTTGATTTAGCAAATTTGGAAAGCTTTCACATTGCTAAGATCAAAGGCAACTTAGCCCAATTCCTTATTTAAATATACTGTACTAGCTGTACCCAGCCACACATTGCTGTGGCCCAGTCTGGGTGAAGTGGGGCGGCAGGTGGGTGCTGCCATTGGTCAGGACTCAGGGCTGCTGGACTGGGTGAGGCTGGTTGGGAGAGACGGCGCTGGGGCTGTCGGCCTCGTGGAAGTTGTTGAGCATCTCCTCAGAGGAGCTGCGCTTGGGCTTCCCCAAGTCGGTGGCCCGGGAGAGTAAGATATCCAGGATCTTGGAGGAGGAGAAGTCCTCAGTGTGCCACCTCACGGGGCCCCCAGGGGCCCCCCCATACCTGCTGCATCTCAGGCTGACACCGCCACCACTACCCCATCAGAGCCGCCTTGGCGAGGCTGTAGCTGGCTCGCTGTGAGGGGGGTGGAGAGCATGAGCGACTGGCCGGGCTGAGGAGATGCTCCGCCTCTGCCTCCTCTGGAGTTCCGCTGGGCTGGCCGAGATAGGCCGGCTTAAGGGTGGGGGGAGGCGGCCAAGGGATAGCGCAGGTGGTGCCCCACCAAAGACAGCAAAGGCCTGGTGGGAGTGGAGGGGAGAGAGGTGAGGGGGACCCTGAAGGGCTTCGGCTCCCCTTGGTGGAAATGGCTGAAACTCATCAGAGGAGGGGCGGAAAAAAGAAAGGGTGCAGCCGCAGCCCAGCCACACATATAAAGGGACCGTTGGGAAGCTGGAGAGAGGCCGAACTTTTCCGAATATACTATGCTCACGAAATGAACGCTATGGTAAACAACACAGCTCAATTCCAACGCAATGTCACACGAAATAATTAAATCAAAATGAAAATAAATCGAAATCTATGAAAATTCAATATAACAATGCAATCGGAAGCATTGAAATGGAATAATGAAATATTTAGTATAGTGTGTGTTGCTTTTACCTTCACCAGATGGCGCTAGTTTTCAAAAAAGCATGTTTTTACAAAAAATCATGTTTTACCTGTCACAGGTGTGACATTTATGTAATATACATATATAAAAACATTTGCGTATTCAAATGAAACGTTGTGTCAAAATTTCAAAGCAATCGGTGAAGAATTTTCAGAGATTAGCAATTTTGAACAAACAACCATTACATTTTTATTTTTATATAAGATAAGATATAGCAATAGTACTTAGACTTACATACCACTTTACAGTGCTTTACAGCCCTCTCTAAGTGGTTTACAGAGTTAGCATATTGTCCCCACAATCTGGGTACTCAGTTTATCCACCTCGGAAGGATGGAAGGCTGAGTCAACCTGCTGAACTGCAGCTAAGAGCCAACTGAAGTCACCTGCGCTCTAACCACTGTGCCACCTTGGCTATATAAGGTGTATGTGACCGTCAAGAAATGTTGCAATGCCTCATTTAGAAAATCAAACAAAGTGCTGTTGTCAAATTGATTAACTTTTTCATGATCACAATTCCGATGCTCAGCAACTGACTCATATTTATGACAGTTGTAGTGTCCTGGATTCACATGATCATCTTTTGCAGCCTTCTGGCAAGCAAAGACAATGGGGAAGCCAGGTTCAGTTAATCTAATCACTGCAGTGATTCACTTAACAACTGTGGCAAGAAAGAACCTAAAATTCATTTAACGACTGTCTAGAAAAATAGCTTCTATCTGTGGGCGGTCAGACTTCTGAATGCAACATAACACCTAACTATTTAATATGATAGACTTGCAGGGCCAGCACAACATGCAACATGTTCACACTGGTGAAATATAATATAATGTAATGGTGTCTGTGTGTCTCTCTGTGTGTGTGTGTGTGTGTGTGTGTGTGTGTGTGTGTATTACACTAAGGGAGGCTCATCCAATCTTTTTGTATGTATGATCAATTTATCTTTCTCTTCCATTGCCAGGCAAAAAACAAGAGATAAGGAATTCAAAAAAATGTGATCAAAATAAAGGAGTTTGCAAAAAAGAAGACCCCGCTTACAAACCTCTAAACAGACCCTACCACCTACCTGGCAAAAAACACCAAATCCAAAATAAAAGCCTCTCCCATCAGTGAAGAGATCCAGCAAAGTATCATCTCCAGAGAGAAATCTTCCAGATGCCCCAAACTCTATGGCCTCCCCAAGATACACAAAGAAGGAACACCATTCAGACCCATAGTCAGCTCCATAGGCTCACCTCTAGAGAATCTTCCCAAATTCCTCGCCAAACAACTCCAACTCTATGCAGAATCCATCACCTCACACGTACAAAACTCACTCCACTTCATAAAAACAATAAAGAAACAAAACCTACAACCCAGCGACCTACTCCTGAGTTTCAATGTCATATCCCTCTTCACCTGTGCCTATAAAAGAAGCCTTGACAGCTACCCAGAACAAACACAACCCTCCTAAACACATCCTGGACCTGACCAACCACTGCCTAACCAACACATACTTCATCCATAATGGACAAAGATACAAACAGATAGAAGGGGCACCCAGGGGATCACCCCTCTCACCTGTCATCACAAACATGGAACATTTTGAAACTAACGCCTTAGATAAATCTGAACACAAACACAAACTCTGGCTTAGATATGTTGATGACACTTTCATGATTTGGCCACACGGGAAAGAAAAACTGGACAACTTCCTCACACATCTCAACAGCCTACAACCCAAAATACAATTCACTATGGAAATAGAAGCAAATAACCAACTTCCTTTTCTGGACATCCTAATCTACAATAAACCCAATAGCTCCCTAGGACACACCATCTACTGAAAAAAAACACACACCAACCGATACTTAAATGCACAATTCCATCAGCACCCTGCACAGATCAACTCTGTAGCCAAGACCCTCATCTCCAGAACCAAATGCCTAGCTGACAAAGACCACCTGAAAACTGAATTACACACTCTCACAAACATATTACAGGACAGGACAATGGCATCGCCCTCCTCCCTTACATCAAAGGCACCACAGATAAAATCAGCAAAATTCTCCAGAAATACAATATGAAGACATCCTTCAACACTGACCAAAAAATACAATATGAAGACATCCTTCAACACTGACCAAAAAATAGCCAACATCTTAAGAAAGAGACAAAATCCAGCTAGAAAATCAAGGAGTCTGCCCCATTTAGATTTTAGGTTGAACCTATTTGGATGGGCTATTAGACAAACAGATCACTGAGGAGATGATAAGCTTTTTGGATGTTGGCTGCAATTATCAGCTACAGCCAACATGACTACGATATATATTGTCCCCAAAAGCAGCATTTTATGACCAACACTCTTTGTACTTTACATAAATGGCCTTTGCGACCATTTTACAAGCAACTGGATTCTCTTTGCTTATGATATAAAACTATTTAACGATACCGACAATGCTGCTACTCTTCAAAAAGACCTTGTCTATGTGTCAGAATGGTCAAACAATTGGCAACTTCAAATCTCAACCAAGAAATGCTTACACAATGGCAAAAAAAAATCAGAACACAAAATACAAGCTGGGTAGGCACGACCTTGTAGATGACCCTAACTCTGCCAAGGACCTTGGAGTATTCATATGTAATGTTCTAAGTGCCAGAGCCCACTGTAATAACATTGTCAAAAAAGCTAAAGATTTGGAAAAAAATTGGACTATTTGACATTAAAATATGAAGAAAAAAGTGAGAACGTTGAATGTTTGAATGTTCCTGAAATACAAATGAAGAATGTGAGAAATGAAGTCTCTCAACTTGCTGACACGCAGGGCATCTGGTTTATTTCGGAGGGAGAAAGAGATGCAATGCTGGAAAGGGGGGCAGCCATACAGAAAATTTATTTTAAAAGACAGAGCGCAGGAGGAATGAGAAGCATTAAAGAATCTACACTTTATGAAACATCATTTGCAGAATTTTCAATTCCACCCTTGAGAATTAAAGACAAACTGAAAAGTGTAACAAGCCTGGGATAACGTTATTATTTCATCAGAGGCATCTGAGCAAAAAGGTGCGAAGATATCCCTGTTTGGACTTGCTTATAAAAACATTTGGTAAATCTGTTCCACGAATGGCAATAGGATTAAGAAGATTTTGTTATTGGAGAGACATAGGCTGATAGATGGTAGAATACAATTTAAAATTATCTAAATCTAATTACTCTTATTTGTAATAGATATAGCTGAATAATAATTGATATTGACAGTAATGTATATAATGTGGAGTTGATATGATAAATAATAATTGGATATGAGAAGAGAAGGTTGGAAATATTTTTGGACCATATACAAAGGTTATTAATCACAATAATTGTCACTATTAAAAAATAAAATAAAATATATACAGTTAAATCTTAACTAATATGGGGAAAATGTTACGATATACGATATAATTACATAAAGAAGGGAGAATGATAATAAACTACATTGCATGGAAGATGGAATTTTTGGTATTAAATACTATGGATGTTCAGCTAAAACAGGATATGAGGATTTGATGTTAATAGAGGATTTTACAAAAAAGTAAATGAAATGTCAGCATGTGGTTATGGACTCAATCTTTGGCATAGTTAGGGATGAAGGATGTTTAAATAACTGTAGTCAATTAAAAGTGGAGGTATAATGATGTCAATATGGTAAACATTTGAGTTAAGATATTTGAATTAATATGAATTATGATATGAATTAATTATAATATGAATTAATGGAAGAGATGCACCAAAACATGTTGTAACCAGCTGATATACTTTTTTTTATTATAATATATACCTGTATTCCCCCCCCCTTTTTTTTGGTTTTTCTTTTGTTTTTTGTTTTTGTTCTTTTTGTCTTCTTTGTTTTTTTTTTCTTTTTTCCCGATTTTTTCTTTTCTCACTGGTGTGGGCATGTATTGTTTAAGAAACAAAAATTATTATTATTATTGTTGTTGTTGTTGTTGTTGTACAATTGTATCACAGCGGCCAGTTGTTTCGCCGGATTTGGCATTGGTTACTAGTCGGGCCCCACCCAGGGGCCTAGGACGTCGTAACGTATTTTCGTAATATGCGTGCAGATCCAAGCAGTGCGGCTTTTTGCATTTGACTGATGTTGATTTTGTCAATTTTTAACTGTTTTAAATGTAATTCCAGTGCTTTTGGAATAGCACCCAGTGTGCCAATTACCACTGGAATTACCACTGCTGGTTTGTGCCATAGTCGTTGAATTTCGATTTTTAAGTCCTGGTATCTTGCGATTTTTTCATGTTCCTTCTCGGTGACCCTGCTATCACCTGGTATTGCGATGTCTATGATTGTGACCTTATTTTTCTCAACCAGTGTGATGTCTGGTGTATTATGCGCCAGTATTTTGTCGGTTTGTATACGGAAATCCCACAAGATCTTGACCATCTGATTTTCGGTGACTTTTTCAGGCTGATGTTCCCACCAGTTTGTTGCTGTTTTAATATTATAATTTTTGCACAAATTCCAATGGATCATTTGTGCTACTGAATTGTGCCGCAATTTATAATCAGTCTGCGCGATTTTTTTACAGCAGCTGAGTATGTGATCAACAGTTTTATCAGCTTCTTTGCAAAGTCTGCATTTGGCATCATCAGAGGATTTTTCGATTTTGGCCTTAATGGCATTTGTGCGGATAGCTTGTTCTTGCGCAGCCAGGATTAGTGACTCTGTTTCTTTCTTTAATGTACCTGTTTTTAACCATAACCAAGTTTGTTCCCTGTCCACTTTATCTTTTATTTTTTCCAGAAATTGACCATGCAGTGCTTTGTTCTGCCAATTCTCCATTCTTGATTTTATCACATCTTTTCTGTATTCTTGTTTTGTCTGTTGGGCCTTCAGTAGATTTTTGTTCTTTACTTCGATTAATAGATGTTCTTGAGTGTCTTTTAAATAATCAGCCAGTGCATGTTTTTCTTCTTCAACTGTTTGCTTCACTTGTAATAATCCTCTGCCACCTGATTTTCGGGGAAGATATAGTCTATCAGTATCACCACGTGGATGTAAACTGTAGTGTATTGTCATTAGTTTCCTGGTTTTTCGGTCCAAAAGGTCCAAATCAGCTTGTGTCCAGTTAACTATGCCAGCTGTGTATCTTATAACTGGTATTGCCCAGGTATTTATGGCCTTGATTGTATTTCCACCATTCAATTTAGATTTTAAAATTTTCCTAACTCTGTGGTGTACTCTCGCCTGACAATAGTTTTTACTTCTCCATGCTTGATGTTATCCAACTGCAGAATGCCTAAGTATTTGTAGGCTTCATTTTCTTTGCATTTAATTAGTTGGCCATTGGGCATTTCAACTCCCTCAGATGCAGTGATTTTGCCCCTTTTTATGGATACAGTGGCGCATTTTTCCATGCCAAACTGCATTGAAATATCGGTGCTGAATACTCGGACTGTATTTGTCAATGATTGGATTTCTATTTCTGACTTTCCATAGAGTTTCAAATCATCCATATATAGTAAATGCGAAATTTTTTCAGCTTCTTTGGCTGTTTGGTAGCCTAATTTCATTTTTTTTAAGATTACTGATAGTGGGATCATTGCGATGATGAAGAGAAGAGGTGAAAGTGAATCACCCTGGAAAATTCCTCGCTTGATATTAACCATTCCGTAGCTCTCATTCCCTACTGCCAACTCAGTTCTCCATTGTTTCATTGCCTTTTCAGTAAAAGATGTAATATTTTTGCTAATGCCAGTTGTTTCTAAGCATTTTATGATCCAACTATGTGGCAGTGAGTCAAATGCCTTTTTGTAATCAATCCAGACCATATTCAAGTTCGTTTTTCTGTTCTTACAATTTTCTAATATCATTTTATCAATTAGAAGCTGATCTTTTGTGCC
The DNA here is from genome assembly GCF_009769535.1 of Thamnophis elegans. NCBI lineage: Eukaryota > Metazoa > Chordata > Lepidosauria > Squamata > Natricidae > Thamnophis > Thamnophis elegans. The sequence goes on from NC_045544.1 coordinate 109,534,743, forward strand.
CCTGCTCCTTCTTTTGTTGCCTTTTTGCTCTACTGGCAAGATGTTGTTTGTTTCCAAATAATCCATCATGTTATCTGCAATAATGCCTGTGAGTAATTTGAAGGTTGTTGGTAAGCATGTTATTGGTCTATAGTTTTCAGGTGTTGTTCCTTTAGTTGGATCTTTCTGAATCAAGTATGTTTTTCCAGTTGTCAACCATTCATCAATTTGGCCCTTTTGTAAAATTTCATTCAGTTGCCTGGCCAATATTTCATGTAAACTGGTCAGATATTTGAGCCAGAAACCATGTAATTGGTCCTTTCCAGGTGATGTCCAATTCTTTACCTTTTTAACTCGATTTTTGATCATCTCAGTTGTTATTTCTAATACTTGCATTTGTTTGTTGCCAATGCTTTTCTCAAAGTCATGTATCCACTTTGCTTCCTTGTTGTAGTCCTTTGCATTTTCCCACAATTCTTTCCAGAATTCAACTGTGGCCTGCTTTTCTGGTTTTTCACTTTTGGTGTCACCATTCACATTAAGACTTTGATAAAAACGCCGTTGGTCTGATCGAAATTGCTGATTTTGTTTATATTGGATGATTCGTGCCTCATATCTTTCAATTTTTCTAGCTGTTGCTGTTATCTGCTGTTTTACAATCTCTACAGCTTCATTGATGTTTCTTGTATCCAATCTATATCTTCTGATTAGCCGATCTATGATTTTGTTGTTTTTAAGCCGTTGCCCATGCATGTTCTTTAAGTTACTAGTATCTGCCCTTAATTTTTTAATTTTTTGTTCTAGACGGATTTTCCACTTTGGCTTTGATGCTTTTTCTGTTGTGTGACTAGGTACTTTAATTTTAATGCCTAGTTCGTTAGTGACTATTACAGCTGTGCTGTACATTAACTGGTTTGTTTCCAAGATGGATCCCGGTTCAATTGTTGAAAACACTGCATTAACCATTTTCATGATAGGGGCCAAAGTTTTCTTAGGCACAGTTTTTAGTGATGGTAAACGTTGCCTTTCCTCATTAAGCAGAAAATGCTCCATGATCTTATCTTTCAATTCTTTTTGTTTTTGAGTTAGTTCATCAGTTGGTTCAGTGATAACTGGTTCTAGTGGTGGTGATGTTATTTCCTCCCCGAGAGCTTCTTCTGGGAGTTCTACTATAGTGTCTTTAGTTGTGTCTTGAATATCAGTTATTTCCGCTTGTGATATTGTTTTTTGGGTTTTGCAATTTGCCTGAATTTCCTCATGTTCAACTTCACTAAACACTTTATTCCGTATAATAAATCGCCTTTGATCTGCTAGTCGTTGTTCACTAACATTTGAATCTGGATATTGTTGTTTCCATAATTCATACATTCGCTTTAAATAGCCTCTTTTTTCTGGCTCTGAGTTGTAGTAACAGGCCATTATGGCACGGTTTTCATCTGCACTATATTTTTGTCGTTTTGTTGGCTGGTCCACTTGTAGCCCACTTGTCGATGGATGTCCAGGGACCCCAACATCCGCCGTGGCTCTTGTTAACCCGCGCGACGACCGATGCGGTATGGAATTCTTATTCGTTTTTTTCACCATATTGTATGGGTTGGCGGGGTTTTTTTTACGGGACCAGATGCCAACCTGATCCCAACCTTCCTCCTTTCTCATCCGGGCTTGGGACCGGCAACGGCGGAGTTGTTGTTGTTGTTGTTGTTGTTGTTGTTGTTGTTGTTATTATTATTATTATTATTATTATTATTATTATTATATAATTATAGTCAAATGTAAATGGATATATGATGATGGTGACATGTATGAATATTTGAGTTAAAATGCTCGAGGTAACATGAACTATGTTTGTTGACTGTGGAAGAGATGCACAAAAGTCTATTTTTAACCAACTGATACACTTTCTATAGCATGTAAAGAAGGATGTTGTATTTGTTTTAAATTAAAAATTAAAAAACTTTATTAAAAAAAAACATTGCCAAAAAGGCATTAAGAGTTGTTAACCTAATCTTGCATAGCTTCTTCGCTGGTAATGTTGTACTGCTTACCCTTACTACCCTTCCGGCCTTCCGCAAAGCAACTAAGACCTGGCTGTTCCGGCAGGCCTGGGGCTGTTGAATTATCCAGCCCCATCCTATGTTATGACTGTTGCTGAATTTTCAATTGTTGTTTTTATTTTTGTACCCACCTTCTCTTCTTATTGTTAGCTGCCCTGAGTCTTCCGGGAGTAGGGTGGCATACAAGCTAAATAAATTCAATTCAATTCAATTCAACCAGAGCATACAAAACATTTGCTAGACCAATGCTCTAATACAGCTTATCTGTCTAAATAAAAAAACTTTGCTATGCTTAACTTTAGAATGCAGAAAGCAGGGAAGACTTTAAACCCAGTGTTGGGATTCAGCCAATTCACACCACTTCGGGAGGACCAGTTGTTAACTTTCTGAGCAGTTGGGGAACTGGTTGTTGGAAGAAATCATTAGGGCAGAGAAATGATTTTTTTATTTTTTTGAATTTGTTTAAACCAATAAGAGCTTCAGATGATCAATAGAAGACTGTAAGAAAGCTGTAAGCATTTTGCTTCAAAATACTGCAAATTCTGAAGAAAAACAGAATCTCCATCCTAATAATTTTATACTATAAGGAAATAAATTAACTTGCATACTTTTCTCTCTCATGTTTCCCCTATATGTCATGGTTGCTTCAAATCTGAGCAATATGTTCAAGAAGCAATTTGGAGTGTTTTAATTTCTGCATGAAATTTATGAAGACCTTCTTGTCAATAAGGGACAAACAGTGAGTTCAACCAAAGCAAGAGTTTCAGGTGGAGCTGAGAATTATTCCACCTCCTGCTGCGCAGTAATTAAAGCCTTGGTCACTGCATCAAATAGGGTGGGAGGCACTCAAGGATTTGTATCAGATCAGTGATGTGCGATGAGGTTTATGGCTGGTGAGGCACTGACACAGGGGTTTCAAATCAAAACCCGCCAAATTGCTGTGCCGTTTTTCTTTCTTTCTGATAACAAAGAAACCTGCTTGAGGCTCATTCCACATGCCTGTCAGATAGAGATAATCAGATAATGACCCTAGAGAAAGTTTGGCTCCATTCACAAGCAGGGAATCATCGAAACCCTTTTAGAAACATAATGCTCATATTGCACAAACCCCAAAACTTCAAAAATATAAAATCATATAACATATAACCATAAAACCAATTTGTTCTTTCCTGCACCTTTTTAATTTAAAGTTATTAAGACTTGTGGACTGCACCTCCCAGAATTCCACAGCCAGGCATGCTCAGTTCTGATTTAAAGCGACAGCATTTGCTTTTCTCCTTTGCGAAAAAGTTTCCTTCATTTTTTTTCTTCTCCCTCCCACTCCTTCCTCCCTCTCTCCATCCATACCCCCTCTCTGAAACAGACACACGCACACAGAGAAGTTGGATTGGACAATTTCCTTCCCTCTCTCACTCACTCTCTCAAACAAACACAAACACAGAAGTTGGATTGAAGCCGATCCAAGCCTTTGATTGAAGGCGGAGCCATGTTGCCTTTTCAAACTTGTAATCAGTGAAGCTGGGCTTATACAGTTTTATCCAGGTGTGTGTGCGTGTGTGTCAGGGGTGGGTTTCAACCAGTTCGCGGCGGTCCCTGCGATCCGGTTGGTCGCCGAACCCGAAAGTAAGTAACTTCCGGGAACAGCGAAGCCCCCTGCGCCTGCGTGCGCCCGCGCGCCCGCGCCTGCTCCTTACCCGGTTTTGATGAATTCTGCGCTTCCACGCATGCGCAGGACGCATACAGCACCTGCGCGATCCTCCAGGAGCAGCTGGAGCATCGCACAGACGCTAGTACGCATGCATGCGCGAGGACGCCGCACACGTGCGCGAGGACGCCGCCGGCCTCGTTCCAACCGAACCGGTTGGAATGGGGCAAGAAACCCACCCCTGGTGTGCGTGTTTGTGTTTGTGTGTGTGCATGTGTGTTTTAAAAGGCAACGTGGGTCTGCCTGCAATCAAACTACACTTGGGGAGGGATCTATACTTGAGGATGAAGTTTGAATTCCCCCCTCCCTGTGACCCACACCTACCTTTTCCAGCTGTTTCAGAAAGTATTTCAACTCTGCTCTTGCCTGCCATCATGAAAAGAAAAAAAAATGTAAAAAGAAAAAGGCAAGAGCTGTGGTCAAGCTGAGCTAATTGCTTCCAGAGATACCGTGGATGACTCTGTTTAACTGTTTAAAAAAGCCTCTAAAAAGCACTCTCTATAGGAGGAGGCAAGAGAATGACGTGTCTCATCTAAGTCAGAAATTTTTCAGCTTTTAACCCTTGCTTAACTCTGCTCGAGTGATCATAAAATGCCAGACTAGATGAGGCATGTCATTCTCCTGCGTCTATGGCGGACACAGCGGCAGGGCATCCAAAAGTCTTTAATGGTGGACACAGCGCCAGGGCTTTTGGACATCCAAAAGCCCTGGCGCTGTGTCCACCAGAGGAGAAAAACTTTCTTAGACCAATGGAACAGTTTAAAAGCAGAGAGGACCTATGGAAAGCTTTAAAGAATCAATGCTGGATGGAACCAATGGAGGACCTATGGAAAGCTTCAAAGAATCAATGCTGAATGGAACCAAAGCCGCCCTGCTGCCTTGGTGCTAGAGGCAAAAGCTGCCCTGCTGTTATGTCCAAAAGCTGTGGCCTTCTGCTATGTTGAAAAGCTCTGCTACTATGTGCAAAAACCTTGCTGCTATGTCCGACATGAAAAAAAGTGTCAGCCCGCGTGCCATCAGAGGGGGGTAAAACACACACACACACACACACACACACACACACACACACACAAATTACTTACAATAATACAATTACTTACAAATTACATTAATTTCGAATTCTTCTCCCTGTCTCTGATCCACATACCTTTTCACAGAGGATTTCAACTCTGCTCTTGTCTGCCATGATGAACATGTAAAAATGTAAAAGGAAAAAGGCAAGAGCTGCTGAGGTAAGGCTGGATTAGCTGCTGCTAGAGTCCCCAATGGATGACTCTGCTTAACTGTTTAAAAAAGCCTCTTAAAAAAGTGCCCTCTACAGAAGGAGGCAAGAGAACCAAGTGCCTCATCTACATAAGGAATTTTTCGGCTTTTAACCCTTGTTTAACTCTGCTCGAGTGATCATAAAGATAGACTAAATGAGGCACGTGATTCTCCTGCCTAAGCAGAGTCATCCACTGTGACTCTGGCAGCCACTACCTCAGCCTTTTTCCTTTTAATATTTTTTTCTTTTCATGATGACAGTGGTGAGGCCCTGCCTCCCCTGCCTCCCCTGATTGCACGTCACTGCTCTGCATTCCATATTTCACCATATCTAACTGTTTGTTCCTTTTTGTATATTATTGATATGAAAAAGCTTCAATAGTTGATAGCCAGACTGTAATTTTTAAGTAATATTGCTTTTTTATCTCCAAATTTAGTAACAGAGCCTCCTATAAATAGTGTGTTCTAAAATAACCCTGTGTTTTAGTTCCCTTATACCATAAAAAAGCATGCATCCCAACAGTAAGTCATGTCCTTCTACAGTCAATAATCTGGAATTCTTTAATGTTATCCACTCCTTAACCCACATCAAGCTTGTTGCCTGATAATGTAATTCCCAGTTATGTAGGCCCAATCCTCCTCTTATTCTAGCATTTTGTAATTTTAATTTTATTCTTGCTTTTTTCTCCTGCCAAATAAACTTCAGCACTATTTTATTTAATTTCTCAAAATAGACTTTCCCTTATCTAATTGGACTTGTCTGGAACAAATATAGATTCTGGGTAAGATGTTCATTTTGATTATAGATATTCTCCCTATTATTGATAGTTGTAGGTTTTCCCATTTCATCAATTCAGTCGCAATCTGCTGCTTGAGTTTATGGTAGCTGTCCCCTTTAAGTGTACTGCATCTTGCAGTTAAGTATATCCCCAAATATTTAACCTATTTTGTGACTTGAATCTCCAAAGCTTCCGACAGTTCTTCCTTATGTCTTGGTGGTATATTCTTTGTCAAAATCTTCATTTTATCTTTATTTATTTTCAGTTTTTGAGCCAGGTTTCAATTAATATATACAGCTACCTATACTTGAACTGGCATGGCTCCCTCTGAAGGCTCTCTGCACATGTTCAGAGGCATGATCTTCCCCATTAGAAAGAGGTATAAATCTGTTTCTTTCCCCCTTCTGTGGATTTAGAGGATGAATCCAATGAGAATTCCACTCGCCTGGCCTCCCGGTGTTGAGGCGAGGCAGGGCATCATGGACCGAGGGGAGTGGCCAAGGCAGGCAAAGCAAGTGAGTGGGTAGGCAAGGCTCAGGCAGGTGACAAAAGGAGTGGCTGGGTGGGGCACCAGGCAAGGTTGGCCAGCCAGTGGTGGGATCAGCTGTTTTGCCGAACTCCACGAAAAGTTTGCTACTGGTTCTAGTGAACCGGTGCAAACCTGCTGAATCCCACCACTGATCAAAATCTACAAGAGGTTTGAGGACAGAGAGGATAGATGTACTACCCCCACCTGTCTCTTACCAGAGATCATCAACTAGTGAAACCAATACCATTTATGTCCCATAACTGGACCTGAAATTTTACTGAAAGGAGTTTGGATCTAATGATAGCTATTTAAGGACAGATGGACCATCACCTCCTTAAAGGATTTTGGGGAAACCCCTACTGCAGTAATTACTGAATACCCCTATTTGGGTATTTTGGATCAGGTTATACTATGATATTACATTATATTTTAAGTAAACCAGTGACTTACTCTATGCCTAAAAATAAGATAATGTATTTTGCTTATATTTTTATATTTTTCTGGAGTAAGGAATGTACCAAATCCAGAGAAATGTTAGTGTTTCATCATTCTTAATGCCATATGGAAAGCCTTAATCACAGCTCTGACTTACGTTTCATTAGATTTGTTTTTTATATTCCTCCAGCTGTGCCCTATCTGTCTCTTGGCCCTTTTCAATGCTCTTGGCTCCCCCATGAACCATGGGGAGTGTCAAGGACTATGCACCAGGAGAGGGCGCATAGGAGCAATTCTATCCTCTTTCTCATTCCAGGTTGCATGCAGAGCCTGGACAGGATTATGCAGCAGTGTCCCTGGGAACTTCCCTAGCTTCCTTTGGAACCCGAACAGGTCCATCGGTTGTCATTTGAAAATAAGAAAGAAAAGTAAAGAAAAGAAAAAGAAATGGCTTTTAAAAATACTTTCAAAAAAGTAGTCGAATATAAAAAAGCACTAAAGCAATTCAGTATGTTCTACTTTGGTGGAGACTATTATGTTATTTTAGAATTATTTTTTGGATCAGGTTATACTATGATATTACATTATATTTTAAGTAAACCAATGGCTCACTATATGCCTAAAAATAAGATAATGTATTTTGATAATATTTTTATATTTTTCTGGAGTAAGAATTAATTTACCTTTCTTTAATGTTAGCAGAAAATTTAAAACAAATATTAACAAGTGTTTTGGAAGACTTTAATATTATAATTTTATAGACATTTTAAAAGACTTACTAACTCTGGTAATTTTTTTTTAAAAAAACCTTTTAAATAGTGAGTTTTTATAATTTCTCTTAAAAAGCAATGACCATAAAACTGTGAAATGTTTTTCTTATTTTTTTAATATGAGACTAATTCAACAAGAGATTCTTGTTCATGTTTACTCAGTGGATTGTTGAAAAGTTAGAAATCACTTCCTGTCTGTTGTAAATATATCTTCTTGGAGGTGACTTTGATATGCACTGTATAATTGGAGCTTCCCCTATTCTTATCCTCTTTGGGTTTAAGATTCTCATTATCATTAATATGTTTTTGGGAAGAGAAATAAAGTTTAGCGACACTTAATAAAAACTATGGCCAAGTGAAAATCTTTGTGGCTGAAGTAGCAGGAAACACCTAAACTATCCAGCAATGCCCTATTATACAGCTTGTAGAAAACAGCTCTCTGTCTCACTTTCAGTTGATGATCTAAATGTAGAATACAAATAAGACTGCAGGAATATTTCCAACACTAAACATATCTTTAGTCTTTAGGCAAACTGGAATCACTAAGCTATGCAATCGAAGCAAAATAGGCCTGCACTTCATCTGAGTGCCACAGACATCTACCAAGGAACAAAGCCTACTTTTCTGTAAAGCCCACCCATAAAATTCTGTCTCCAAAGACAAGAGTGAAAATCCAGGAATTCCTTCATTTTGTTTTAAGTGTATCACAGCTTTCCTAAACTCTCACCACTGATGAGTATAGCCAAGCATTATTTTTCTGGATTCACCGAGGTTCAGCAGAAATTAAGGAAAGATTTTTCTCTGCCACCTTAGACTTGGTAAAGGGATCTTTTGAAACCATACCACATGATTAGACATTCAACCAAGTCCTTTGCTCTTCCTAGGAGTTTTGCAACCCTCAGAAATATTTCAATACATGGAAGGTACAGCAATGCCTTATGAAAGAAACATAAACATTACTCCTAAGGATAATTGCAATACTTCATTTAGGCATTGTGGTGCAATCATCAGTAAGCTATAAATAGAGAAACATGTCGTGTTTCAAGAGTAAGATTTGGTCGAGAATCAAATCCAACATGAAGATCTTTTATCTGGTCCTTGCATTCCTTTTCTTTGCAGTTCTGCCTGAATCAGGTAAGAAACTAAATTACTGGTAGTTTTAAAAATGACTGATAACTCACTCCGTTCTAAATAGATAGATCATCTTTGAAAATGGTGTATTATATTATGTCTTTGTTGGATCTATCATTCAATCCAGGCCTAGAATTTATCAAAATCACACATTTCTAGAATTCAACATCTCAATCATTGACACCTTTTAGTTTTACTTTGAGTAAATAATTTTAAGAAGTATGGTTAATTAATAATTTGAACTTCAAAATCTCTGAAGAATATGCCATTGACTTTTCTTCTGTGTTAAAACTAAAAATCTAGCATAATCAACAACATCAAGGGGGGGATAGGAAAGCCAATAAAATGATTCATTTTTCTGTATTGAACTGTACTAGGGTTTTTGTTCTTTCTTTCTTTTTTTCTTTCCTTTCTTTCTTTCCTTTCTTTCTTTCTTTCTCCACTCCCTCTCTCCCTTTTTTTCTTTCTTTCCTTGGTTTTAGGTGTTAGGGTTTAGGATTGATTTTGGTTTACCAAATTATTATTTATTTGGTGAAGAAGAAAGATCCTAATCATCTATTAAATCTATTTGTACTTTGTGGTGGTGGTGGTGGAATAATGCCAAAAACAAAACAAAAATAATTAAAAGTAGAGAAATTATCTTTAATAGTAATGACATATTTATTATTATTTTCTTAATGGAGAAAGCAAAACTAGGTGGCGCAGTGGTTAAATGCAGCACTGCAGACTACTTCAGCTGACTGCAGTTCTGCAGTTTGGCTGTTCAAATCTCACCGGCTCAGGGTTGACTCAGCCTTCCATCCTTCCGAGGTGGGTAAAATGAGGACACGGATTGTTGTTGGGGGCAGTATGCTGACTCTGTAAAACACTTAGAGAGGGCTGAAAGCCCTATGAAGCGGTATATAAGTCTAACTGCTATTGCTATATACATCATAAAGAAAATCTTTACTCCTTGGGATTATGTGAACAATCTTAATGTGACTCTCTTTCAGAGCAGGACAGACGTGCTGCATCCACCTCATCTTCTCAAAAATGTTTTTGAGGGCTCGGATATCTTGAGAGTTCCTCAAACAAATCATAACTGGGTTTCATAAGTACAGATTTCCAAGAGCAAAGAGCAGCAATAGGAGTTTTTCTGACATTAAGCAAAGAGGGTGAAAGCTGGAGAAAAAGTCAAAGTAAATTCAAAGTAAGCTTAGCTATTCTGACTGAAGGATTTTCCATCCAAAACAACCAGAGGAAGCAGACATTGTACCTCAGGATTTTTTATAGCAAGTGAGGATTGATACTAATAGTGGAGAGAAAGATATCTCAGCAAGGACTGAATTTATTTTATCTTTATTTATTCTATTTTTATTTATTTATTTAGTTTGTCACTCATGTACAACATAACAGGAATAAGAATAAACATGAATAAGAACACAGGAAATGGGTACAAATAAATGGGGAGAGTAGGACAGGGACATTAGGCACGCTGGTGTGCTTATACACGCCCCTACTGACCTCTTAGGAATGAGGTGAGGTCAACAGTAGACAATTTAAGGTTAAAGTTATGGGGGTTGAGTATGTAACAACAGAGTCTATTCCAGGCATTGACCATTCTATTGCAGAAGTCGTATTTTTTGCAATCGAATTTGGAGCAGTATCTTTCCAGCTGCATTAATAGGTATTAATAGAGATATGCATGCCAGCCAATTCTACTCTAGCTCAAGCTTCAGACTTTGCTCCATGTGCTGCAGGAAGACAGAATAAATGGATCTGTTTAATCAAAAGGAACTGCTAGAAGGCCTAAGAATTCTACTATTCTAAGAAGCAGGTATTGTTGTGAAAAGAGACATTTATATAAATAGCAGGGGTATCTTTACTCATTATTCCCCTGCTTCCTTTTTTTTCTTTTCACAGGGTATGCCCTGTATTTGTGTTACAGTCGAGGAGGGCACTGTGTTCCCGCTAACTCCTGTACTCCTGAACGAGACCTTGGGACATGGGGATGTAATACAGGATTGACATGCTGTAGAAGGTGAGAAAATGCTCCTTTAATAAAGATGTCAGGGTGTAGAATTGGATACACTGTCTGCTTACGGATTTCATTTAAAAATCATTGCAAGGCATTGGCCTGAAGAACAAGAGATGTTTCAAAGGCAGAAAGGGGATTCAGCTGGTAGAAAATACATTAAACTTTGTTTAATCTATTGTTTTATCTCATTTGTAGAATTAGAAAAAAATGAAATCTCCATGTACTGCCTTGGATATCTTCAAGACCTGACTCATGACTTGACATCACTTTATCTCAATTCAAATTGCGTATCTAGGCATTGAAGAAAAGAATTAGAAAATTTTTCTGAAAATATATCTAAATGAGCATTGCAGTTGTGTGATTTCTTTAAAAGTGGCGTTTGTGTGACTGCATTAATGGGGAGGGGGGCATAAATGAACATGAACGTAAAAGCACAAAAGAAAAAAAACAGTTCAATCTATCAAAAGCTGTATGTAAAAAAAGAATATTCCTTGTTTGTCTTTTATGGTACTGCTTTTGAAAGCTTGGACTGTTTTAGGAATACAAGTCAAAATAGGACAAGAAAATGGTAAGTAAAGATCTATCCACTTTAGACAACTTCAGATTCTCAGAAGCAGACAGATTGCATCCCAGAATTCTGAAGGAGATGGCAGATTTATTTATTTGTTTGTTTGTCTGTCAAACATGTACAGGATAGCAGGTATAAGTATGAACGTACATGAACAAAAGAAATGAATACAAGTAAATGGGGACAGTAGGACAGGGATGGTAGGCATGCTTGTGTGCTTATGCACGCCCCCTTTACAAACCCTTTAGGAATGGGGCGAGGTCCATGGAAGACAGTATAAGGTTTTTAGGATGTAACTATGGAGTCGGGTAGAACATTCCAGCATTGACCACTCCATTGTGGTAGTTGTTGTTGATGTGATATCAGAACCACTGAACCAAGATATTGGAAATACCAGATGATTGGAAGAGAGCTATGGCTCCCATCTTCAGAAAAGATCCTGGCAAAAATAATGAATGGATCTGCAAAGACTTAGAAACAAAGAAAACTATCACTAGAAGCCAATATGGATTTGTTAAAAGCACATCATGGCAGACAAAACATACTACACTCTTTGACAAAGTGACTAAATAACGAACCAGCAGACTTAAATACCATGGGATACCATGATAATTAAAATAATCATGTTTTCCTCTAGGTGTGTCTCATCTTTTTGTTGAGTCCTGATGTGGGAATAACACAGGAGCCATGGATAGCCAGTAAGATGTTTATTAGCACCAGATGACAAGCGATTCAAAGATTTCCCTTCAACTGTCAGTGTATTTATACTCGCCCCGAAGCAACTGTCAAGCCCAACTGTCACGAGGCCAGCCAATCAGATGCTGTGCCTTGACCAACCAATTAGAACGCAACACAGGTTGTTGCTGGGTTATAACACTCCTTCCCCCCAGTTATTTGTATAATAACCATTCAATTGTACATTATACATTTGCCCTTCTGTGTTGTACAATTCATTCACATTTTTGTCTTCCTGTTTTACCATTTGCAGTTGTGTTCTCTCCTTCCCCCCAGTCAACCTGATAACTGTAACCACTTGTAACCACTTTAATGTAATGCTTAACTTTGTAACAGAAGTAGAAATTTAGCAACTCTGTCCAGGAAATGTAATGCTTAACTTTGTAACAGAAGTAGAAATTTAGCAACTCTGTCCAGGAACATTCTGGGACTAGTAGCTTCAATTAGTTTAGTAAAATTCTTTCAGTTTTTATTTTTTTTTCTATTTTCCTTACCCCCCAGTGCCTATTCACATTTTATTTCTTTATTTACATTTTTTTTTCTATTTTTCCCTCACAACTATTTTCCCTCACATTCCTGCGCATGCCCAATGAATTCCCCAGTCCAGGCTCGTTGAAGGCCTCGAGCAGTGTGGGAAGCAGGTTTGTATCTTAGGAGACAGGCAGGACAGGAGAGTAGGCCCTGCTAAAAACGAAATGGAGCGGAGGCAGGAGGTGAGTTCGATGGCGCGGAGGGCGGGCCGGCAGCATGGTCCTGGAGAACGGAGGCCGGTGATTAGTCCGAGCTTGGCTCTTGGCTTCTGCAGCAAGTAGAGGCAGCTTCCCTGGAGGTTGACAGGCTGTCTTCTCGGGTAAAGAGGCAGGCAGGCGTTGCAGGCCGGCAGAGTGGACAGACGGATCCGTGAGGCGCACGGACAACCCAATGACCTCGGGCCCAGACAGTTGACTAGAAACTGGTTTAGCTGGGCGCATGCTGGCCTCGGGTCCAAGCGGTCCTTCACGTGCTGTGCTCCACGGGTACAATGCTCGTCCTTGCGCACTGGCAAGTTGGCTGAAACGGGCGGTGGCCACAGCTGCTGCTGCTGGAACGTAGCCTTGGGTAGCCTCTGAATCTCTGCTAGGCAGAGATGGCTGCGACTGGCTGTTTTCCTTGATCCAGGCCCTGTGGGAATCGCAAATCCCATCCTCGTCGCCAGTTGTTGAGTCCTGATGTGGGAATAACACAGGAGCCATGGATAGCCAGTAAGATGTTTATTAGCACCAGATGACAAGCGATTCAAAGATTTCCCTTCAACTGTCAGTGTATTTATACTCGCCCCGAAGCAACTGTCAAGCCCAACTGTCACGAGGCCAGCCAATCAGATGCTGTGCCTTGACCAACCAATTAGAACGCAACACAGGTTGTTGCTGGGTTATAACACTTTTCATCTGATTTTCTTATCATTATCTAATCCATCCTCCTGTCTTTCTATATTCTTACAAAACTCTCCCTGTTTTCCTCCTTGTCTTTCTCCTGATATCACTCGCAAAATCCCTGGACTTCTCAAGGCAGGATGTTATTCCACTCCAATTTGTGTGAATCAGGTGTTATTCTCCCCAGCACCATGTTCTGCACCATCTGCACTTATAAGCAATCCTTTCTCTGCTTTTCCTTCTATTCTATAATGAAGATATGGATGTGCCATTTTATAGGTGTCTTCTAGACATTTTTCCTCTTTTGCTCATCTGCTCTTGTCTTATGCTCAGTCACCCACCTTCCCTAAAAATAATCCATGATCTTAACACAAATTCAACACAACACTCATTACCCACCACCACCTAGACTCAATACTTGACCCCATGAAGGACTTTTTCAGGAAGTCTTTCTCTCTGCAACAATTCTTTGGAACTTGATTGTAAAGCCCAGTTTCATAAGCAGGATACATGTTACATTAAAACATATATTTGTATTAGTACATTTTCTTTTTCCATTCTTTCCCTCATCCCTAACTCTTAAGGTCTTTTCTCAGATCAATTGTACTTCAGGCAGGAGGAAAACATTGCCTAATTTGATATATGCTGAAATATTTCTCTAGTATTTCTCATTCAGTTGAATAAGAGTCCATAGGCATTTTCCACAAAAGTGTGAAATTCTTACATGCACTGGTATAAGTCTGTTGCTACATCAGAAAAATACAAACTTCCCTCAGTTGACAGCTTACAACAGGGATGCCAAACTCAAGGCCAGGGACTGGATCCTGCCCACAGGGTGCTTAGATCTGGCCCGTGGGGCTGCCCTGGAAATAGTGAAGGACTGGACCGTGCTGCCTCTGCCAGTGAAAACGGAACTTGGGAGGACTGTGGGCAGCTCTCCCGAGCTCTGCTTTCATAAGCAGAGGGTTTACAGGAAGTCATTGCAACTGAAAACAGAGCTCGGGAGCCCATTTTCACAGGCAGAGCACTCAGGCCAGCACAGGCACCCCTGACACAAGTGATGTTGAGCTGGCCAAACCCACTCTCGCATGCCCATCTGTGCCCCCAAAGGTTAAACAAAACCATTAATGTGACCTTCAATGAAATCAAGTTTGACACCCCTGGCTTACAACTATAGATGTCACAGGCAAATTTTGAACAGCCATATTTAATTTAGATCTATGACAATATTGAATGCATATCTAAGTCAGATTACTGTGATGTGTGAAGAGTGTTATCACCAATGGTATGGGAGAAAGCCTTGTGTTTCATACTGAGATCATCTCTCCATCTCTATTAACATCCATGTCAGTTAATACTTCAATTGCAACCCAAGGAAGGCAACATAAGGATCCTCCTCCCAAGGTGCTTTATGACACTGGGTAGAAGTGGGATCAGGGAACTTCAGAGTGATGGAAAGATATGTAACAGAAAGCTCCTAAACCACCAGCAACACACTTCAGCATTACCAGAAGGAAGGGAATTTAAAAGCAGCACCAGAGTAATTTGGTGTGAATTCTGAACCAATGTGAAAGCAAAATAAAGAAACTAGAGTCCCTTTGGAGCAGATGCAAACCTCCAAGAAACTAGAAATCAGTTTTGGCTCAGAAGCATCATCAAGATCTCCAATCTGAAGCAACTGGACACCTTGGCCAGCCATTAGGTATGGGCCAATCCTAAAATGTTGAAGGCTGGTGAAAACTATCTAAGGTTTTAGTAAGAATATAAACAAGTTATCTTGCAGCAGGAGCACCTAGCAACATAGGAAAAAACTAAAGTGCTATACTTTCAACCAAAGAACTAAACCAAAAGGACCACTTTACAGAAATAGAAACAGGAGAACTCTATTGCCAGAAAGGCTATGTGGCCTTTATGAGTCCTCCTTACCTTTTGAGGCCTGATGCAACAACTGCACTCTCTCTGTTTTTCCTTGTCAGGCTTAACACAGAGAGAAGGTAGAAAGCTACAAAGAAAGAGGAGAAAAGGAAACCAGCTGCAAGCTGATTGGATTCAATTAAAATGGTTAATGATGCACCATTAGAATACCTGAAGGAGCAGGTAAGGTACAAATTGCCATGAAGAAAATCGAAGTGGGTGCTAAGAGTTGACACCAATTTGAAGGCATTTAATCACTCAATCAATCAGGTTGATCAGTGTCAAGAAATTGGTACAATTGGGTGGCATTACCTGCAGTCAAGAAATGTGGTTCAAATGAGCCGAGAGAGAGAGAGAGTGCATAGCCCCTTCATTCTTAAAGAAGTGTAGTTATGGAGATGTTTCATATGCTGATTTCAAATGCATATTTCAACTCGTTTTTTTCCCCACAGTTACTCACAATTACTCAAGGACTAGCAGCGGTTTTTTGTCTTAATGCAAGATTAAATGGTTATTGCAATCTATATTCTTGGGATCCTGAAATTTTGGAGCAGTGGTGAAATTCAATTTTTTTTTACTACTGGTTCTGTGGGTGTGGCTTGGTGGGCATGGCAGGGGAAGGATACTGCAAAATCTCCATTCCCTCCCCATTCCTCGGACCAGGCAGAGGTGGTATTTGCCAGTTGTCCGAACTACTCAAAATTTCCGCTACCAGTTCTCCAGAACCTGTCAGTACCTGCTGAATTTCTGGTATAGAGGTTTATAGAATTGCTCTGTACTCATTGTTTCTACAGCAAATGAGGCAACTACCTATCCACCAGCCCAAAATGAAGATGGCAATGGGAACACCTGAGGCTGTGCCTGGCTCTTCGGAGCCCCCTTGCAAAAGAGCAGCTGCCCAGCAACCCCAGCAGTAGGGTATGCTAGAAAAGGTAGTGAAAATCTGGTGGACTGGACTGAACCGGTAGTGATGGTGGTCTGGCCACTCCCCTACAGCAGTGAAAGAAAGAATATCCTGTCATCCCGGAACTGCACCATGCTGGGAAGTTCTGCATTGACGTGCCTGACAGCAGCAGCAGCAACAGCAGTGGCAGATCATATTCTGCCTTTTGGAGGGCCATTCCCTCAGCCAAATCAACCACAGCGGCAGCCAAATCAACCATGGCAATGCACATGTGTAGCAGCCCCCAGGAGATCCACCTGGTGCCTGCCCTCCTAGAGCCTTTTCTTTCTTCTCCTGCTAGCAAAAGAAAGAATATCCCACTGTTCACACAGATGAAGTCATGTGAGCATGGAATCGCCCAATGGAAATTCCAGCCACCCGCAGGAAAGAGGCAGCCTAGCACAAAGTCCTTTCCATCGCCCAGCATGGCTCCTGTGCACTCCAGTTCTTGGTGAGTGACTGGGAGAGGGCGAGATGGGAGATGGTCTCCTGGGTTGAGCACTAATTTCCTGGGTTCAACTTCAAAGATCTCTAGGCTGGATACTGTGATCTCTAGGCTGGAATACTGTAATGTGCTCTACATGGGGCTGCCCTTGAAGAGCATCCGAAGACTTCAGCTAGTCCAGAATGCGGCCGCGCGAGTGATCGTGGGCGCACCACGGTTCGCCCACATAACACCGATCCTCCGTGAGCTGCACTGGCTACCTGTGGGTCTCCGGGTGCACTTCAAGGTCTTACTCACCACCTATAAAGCGCTCCATGGTAGTGGATCTGGCTATTTGAGAGACCGCCTTCTGCCAATTACCTCCCTGCGTCCCATCAGATCGCATAGAGTTGGCCTCCTCCGTATTCCATCCGCCAGTCAGTGCCGACTGGCGACTACTCGGAGGAGAGCCTTCTCTGTTGCGGCTCCGACACTATGGAACAATCTCCCCGTGGAGATTCGTACCCTCACCACCGTCCAGGCCTTCCGCACAGCCCTCAAGAACTGGCTAGCCCGTCAGGCCTGGGGATAATCTTATTTTCGCCCCTCCCGAATGCTGAGTGAATGTTGAGTTTTACTGTCTAATTTACTTTGTGCACATTTCTTTTTGGTATTGTCCTACACTCCCCTTCCTTTTTTGATTGTAAGCCGCCCTGAGTCCCCTCGGGGAAAAGGGCGGCCTATAAATAAACAAATCCAAATCCAAATCCAAAGACCCTTGTGGGTAAAATGAGCCATCTCTGCTACCACTGATAGAGGGGAGATTAGGATCTTCCCTAACCTCCCCATGTGGCTCTGAAACAATAAAACTGGCTGGTGGCTGGGAAGCCGCCATTGCCAGCACTCTGACAGGAAGGTCAGTCCGTGAACCGGAGATGTCACTGAGGCTGGGAATGGCCATGCCTGCTTGCGTGTGCCTCCTGTAAGCTGGCAAAGTCTGTGAGCCTGCAAGCAGGTGCGGCAACTTGCACATGCTACCTGCCAGTTGCTAGAGCCTCTCTGTGCAGCCAAGCTGTCAAAATCAATTTAAAAATGGTCACAGCTGCTTGCGCTCCATCAAAGGCAAGTCAGGTGAAATCAGACTGAAGAGCCTCACTCACTGGCCCAATACTTTCGGCTACCTACCAGGTCACCCTCCAAGTGGCAGAGAAATTGGGCTTCAGCAAAAGGAAAAAAAGCCATTTGAAATTAGCCCTCTCTGCCACTCTGCAAAAAACTATGGCCAGGAGATAACAGGATGACTAACCATATTTGGTTAACCCACAGAGTGGGAAGAAGCTGAGTTGTGGGCTCTGTGAGTTGGTTTGTAGGACATGGATGGCTATGATCATAGGATTTGTTGGGCGTCGGTTTTAGGTCATAGAATATATCTATGAATATAACTGGAAGGGATGGGTGTGTGAGAGGGGGGGAAGAGAGGGAAAGAAAGAGAAAGGAAGGAAAGAGAAAGAAAGAAAGAAAGAAAGAAAGAAAGAAAGAAAGAAAGAAAGAGAAAAAGAAAAAGAGAACTTATGAACACAATTGAGTCCAAAATTTTGGTTGCTATGCAAGAGCATTGTTAAGTGAATTTCACCACATTTTACAAGTTGGCCACGCCCACCCGGTCACATGACCACCAAGCCATGCCTACAAAATAGGCCACGGCCACAGAATAGGTAATAAAAAATTTGAAACCCATCCCTGGTTTAGCTGAACAGCTAACATAACCTTGGGTTATATACTCTCAGCATACACTCCTAACTTTTTCATTCTTCCATTCCAGACCTAGGGGAGATAAAAGACTGACATAACTCTAATTGGGATACATAGAAATAAAATGGAACTAAAATACAATAGTAGTTAAATAAAATAATAGAAGAAATAATAAAACAGTTTTGTGTCGTTAATTCTCCATCACCTCAGAACTGAAAGATTGTCAATAAAATTGATCAATTTAAGTCCCAGCTCTTTCTGACCTTCATACTGGATCAGTGGTGGGATCAGTATGGTTGGAATGGGCCTGACGGCGTACACATGGACGTGCGCAGCACATGCACAATGTGTCCCTGCGTCTTAGTGCCTCCGTGAGCCTCTGTGACACTCCAGCTGCTCCGCAGAGCATCACTCTGGCACTGTACGCACCATGTGCGTGCACAGAAGCCTTAAAAGACAGGTAAGGAGTTTGGGCGGGCAGGTGGGCTCTCCGGAGCACCATACAGGAATGGTATCCGGTGCTCCTGGCAGGCTCCGGTACACCCGGTACACCAAGGCATACCGTCTGCAACTCACCACTTATTGGACACACGAAATCAGGTTGTCGGTCTTCATAATGCACTGAAGTGACCTTTCCACCTTAAACATAATCAACAAATAATTAACCTAATAATACATTGGGAAGTTGCCAATTTATCTGGAAAAACACTGTTAGGCAAGTCTATTGAGATTATCCGTCATCCAAGTCATGGTTGTCCCAAAGGTGCTTTTTTTCAAGAGGCAACTGGACTTTCTGGTTTTTCTTTGAAGACATTTTGCTTCTCCTCCAAGAAGCTTCTTCAGTTCTGACTGGATGATGGGGAATGGAAGGATTTATATTTCTTGCAAACAGCTTGGTCATTTCATTCTTTGCTGAGGCCACTTGGAAGTTTATCTGTGTCCTCAGGGTCACCTGAGTAGTGCAAATGGGTGTGGTGCCTTTTTGGAATTGCTGAAAGGACTATGTTGGGGATAGATGATGTCATATCCCTCAGGCTGTTCAATTTTGACATAGATGGTCTATTTGACCCCTCTTTCAAACAAGCGATCCTCTCTGTCCAAAATTTGGACTTTGCTGTCTTCAAAAGAGTGGATTTCATTTTTTAAAGGCAGATGGACTGTTGAATCTTGTCCTGATGGGTTTGTTCTTCTATGTTATGCCATGAATGTATGAAATACATGTATAGATGTATGGACAGCCCTTTTACTTTGGAATGAGGAAGGAGAAAGGAATGTAGATATGAGGAGGTTTCAACTGTGTTCTTTCTAAAGTTACTCAAGGTTACTCAAGGCTCAACAGTTTCTTCTTAATGCAAGATTAACTGTAGAAATAGCTAATGCAATTTGTGTTGTTGGGATACTGCAACTTTGGGTGTTACAGAGGTTTATAGAATTGCTCTATGGAAACACAACATAGTTGCTACAGAAAGAGAGGCAACCATCTTACTCATCTATCCAAAATGAAGAGGGAAATTCATATATTTGTTCTTATATTGACATTAAGATTATTTCACCTTTTAATAGTAGGGACAGTATTAAATATTCTGATTGTCAAAGAAGAAGCTGCATTCTGTAATCTGATCAGCACATCTCCTCTTGAACTTGGCTTATTAGCAAACTATTGGGACATCCACAGAAAGGTCCAAGCAGGCGAGATAGCAAATGCAATTCTGCTGTTGAATCCTATCCTGACCTTTAAAGGAAAAATGATCCATTCCAATTTGGTTCAATTGCCTAAAAAGGGCAATGTGTAATCAATTCATTTATTTTTTTTCACTGCACCAAACTTCCTACATTCCTCCGACAAGTTCCCACTGCATTTCTACATACTTCATACTTTTTTCTCTAAATGTCATCTTCAGCAACTAGACATCCGAAAGGCTTTGATCAATTAATAGAATAAACTGTATTACTATATTGTTTATACATCTGTTTTTCTTTGTGAAATATATGAGGGATTGCCACTGCAACTGAGATGACTAGGTGATCCTGCTGTGATTATAATCTTGGCATAAATTTCCAACTTCTTCACTCCTCATTCTCTGTCATTATGAGACATCACAAACTATTTCTGGGAAGGTAAAGGGCTTACTCAAATTAGAATACAAAAATAGAACTAAAATGGGTCTAAATTATTTTGGAAATACAAGTATTAGGGAAATGGAGGAAAGGAAAGGAAAAGGAAAAGGAAAAGGAAAAGGAAAAGGAAAGGAAAGGAAAAAGAATTTTGCTTTGGTTCATTCTTCATCACCTCAAAACTGAAATACTATCAATGAGAAATTGATAATTTTAAGTCCCAGGGATTTTTTAAATCACTAGAAGGGACACAAAGAATCATGCTAGTTATCAGTGCTTCACCAAGCATTGAAGGAACCCTCCCCCTTTTGACATAAATCACAGGTCTGCGTCTAAAAAGCTGTTTGATTATTTTCATCTAATTTCTATGTATTTTGGTGTGCTGAAACAAATAAAATATTGAAAAAACTCCTAGACATCATGATTTGCCACAATGTGCAAAATTGTCTTCAAATTTATCATTTTTTTTTATTTTTGGTATTTTTTTATATTATGGGTTTTTAACCAAATTTAAAGTCCAAATTACTATTAATTAATTAACATAAGTGCATTTAAGATATAAAATGCCAAAAAAAAACCCTTAAAGGGTTTGTCCGAGTTATGTAAAAAGATTATAGCACTGTAAATTTGATGGTCAGCAATATATACATAAGCTAAGCAAGTTTTAAGTCTGTGCTTCTAATGGTAGAAGGGGTTAATCTTTCCTGAAGAATCCAGTGGGAGACACAGGTTAGATAGCAGCATCTCCGGTCAGGGGGGGGGGGGGCGGGCATCACAGTACTGTGATGTCTCGTGTACAGACACAGAAAAAACTTTTTTATATTGGATTGGCTTTCAATCTGTCTTTTTTTATTTTGTTTTGAGATTTGGGGTAATCAACTTGCTGTCACATAGTTTTTAATCAGATATTGAACACAATAGTTCGCAGGGGCCAGGTGTAACTGTGTGCACACCAACATCAAGTCCACCATCCAAGTACTAAGTAAGTAATACCAAGTCTAATGTAATTGGCCCTTGCAGTCAGACCAGTTTATGCAGCCATGGTTAAAGCTAAAGGAGTGCCTTTCTGCAGAATGTCAGCCTGCTATCATTTTACTTCAGAAGCCACAGGATTTTTAAATTGAAATAATGATAAAGCTTCAGGTTTGGGCTTGGCCTAACGTGGCTTTCCTTCTGGTTTTTTTCCCCAGAGGTTTTGGGTAATCAGCTTGTCACAAAGTTTTTCATAAAGCATTTTTGGGAAACCACTAAACAAATACACTCTCCTATTGGCCAGGTTTGAACACTGATAGATTTATGGTGTTCTATTTGTGTTCTCCGCAGTTCAGAGTGAATAATCAGAGATAAAACTCAATCAGCTTTGTCAGAAATGTGAAGTATGTATGGTGTAAAACTGCTCTCTTCTCTGATAGAGAAGCACAATTTCTAATACTGCAGAGAGTCAATAGAAGATGATACCTCAGGGCTGTCAAACTCCCAGCCTGCTGGATGGATGCATCATGCACTGGCCACACCCATGCCCAGTTTAATGAAGGGGGGAATTGTCGTGATACAACACGTGATACTGCCGTGACGTTGTGTGTCTGACACAGTAGTGGATTTTGGCTCCCGCTGCGACCGGTACGCTGCAACGGGAGCTGGGCATGCACCTGTATAGTGCACCCATGCACACCCACCACCTGCGATGCTCCAGCTGCTCGGCGGAGCATTGTGCAGGTGCTGTACACTGCACGTGTGCGTGCAGAAGGCCCGTTTCCTTCAAATACAGGTAAGGAACAAGGGTGAGTGAGTCCTCCAAAACACCCTTCTGGTATGGTGGCTGCTGCTTCTGGCAAGCACTGGTATACATGTACCATGGTGTATCACCTGCAACCCACCACTGGTCTGACACTCCTGTGATAACTTGTTAATTTTAAAATATCTTGGAAGGATTAGATGGTGGAAGCAGGATGTATGAAAGTATCCTCATGATACTTGCACTAAATCTTTTGACTAGTAAAAGACTCAAGGTAATAAAAATGCTAAAAGTGCAAAAAGTACTTGTTGAATCTGTTGCCTATATGACATCAGTAAAATTACCAAGCCAGGTTTCCAAGAAACAATTGTGAATACTTTAAAATCTGTCACAGCAGTAAAATTTATGGAATCATGAGGGTCAGTACAGAAGAAAGCTTCCAAAACATTGTGGCATGTTGTATCACAGCTTTACTTTTCATGTGGCTAGTTAATTGAGAGAACTGAACTTAAAAAATTCTTTATCCAAAACCTAACCAAATAGCAAAATCCCATAAGCATAAAGAATAAATAAAAGCCCTGGTCTCTTGAAATGCCTTTCTAACAACTGCTGAAAAACATCAAATTCTTCAGAAAATTTAAACAGTTTCTTTTGAAACAATGCTCCTCATTTATTTCTAAACAGAAGTCAGCACCAGTCTCCACTTATTTTATTTTATTATTTTTATCTTACTTAACTTTATTACTAAACACCAAGTCAGTTTGTACCTGAAGTTTCTTCCTTATCCTTGCTACACCCCCTCACCACATAGCACAAGGTAATTGACCATTTATTGGGTAATCGCAGGAGCTCAACATTATTCCTAGCTTTCAAGGCACTTTAAGAGATACACACATTTGGCTTCCTGATTTTCCTCAACTGTTTCCTGTGTTTCTTGAGCAAACCGTTTTCAGTTAGTTGACTTCTGATTTTGCATGTTCATCTTTCATGAGGGTCCTTAGCAAATCTATGGGGAGGGGAGGACATCTGTTGTTTACAGAAATAGGCTCCACCCTCAAGGCAAAGCTTAGGAGATGTGCCTGCATAATCATCTTTTTCCACTCATTGCATTTCACCCAGTGGGTTATATCATTAACCCACTTCCTATCCATTGCCCACCACTACCCAAGCTCAATACTTTACTATTGTAGAGACTCTCAGTATCTCTTATCATTGCAGCAATTGTTTGCATCTTGATTGCATACCCCAGTTTATAGGCAGTTTGCATGTAATACAGAAATTGTTGAGTCTTCAAGGTTTATTTTCCATTCTTTTTCTCATTTACAATATTTTCTTAGAACAATTGTATTGCAGATAGGGGGTAGAAAAAAAAGTGGACTGGACACCCTGAAATGTTTTCCCTTTTCTATAGCAGTTCTATTGCAGTTTATTTTATTTTAACTTATTTATTAAATTTGTTTATTGCTCTTTTCACTGCAATCTTTCTTCAGCTGGTGGCCAACAACTACAGATGTTTCAGGCAAATGTTTAACAGTCATATTTTATTAGGATGTAACACTAGGATGAGTAATATAACTAAGTCTGAATATTTTATTTCAAGGAAACAGATTTTAAATTACTAAGTCACCAGGGGTATGGTAAGATATGCTTCATCTCTAAATCTCTAGAGCATCCATGGCAACTGGATATGACACTTTAGAATCTACAGAGTGACAAAATAACTGAGGGAGCTTTGTCCAACTTCCTGCTGAAGCAGGAGACTCTATACCATTCTGGAAAAATGGTGATCCACTCTCTTCTTAAAACCTCCAGTGATGGAGCACCCACATCTTCAGGAGTCAAGCTGGTTAATTGTTCTCATTTTTAGGAATTTTCTCCTCCTATCTCCATCTACCACCATGGAAATCTTCAAGATATGGCCAATAATTTGACATCAACACCTGATTTCATTTTATCTTTTTTATATAAATGAAATTGTTATCTATCAATCTCTAAAATATTTATGCATTAAAGTAAAATTTAGCAAATATTCCTTGAAATAAAGTTAAAAGAGCATTGCAGATATTGTGCAACTTCTTCAAGTGAAACTGGGGGGAAAATATTCATGTGACTATGAGGGAGGGAAGGAGGGGAAAAGTTATGTTTTACTTGTCTACATTTCAGTTGGGAAGGTGTTCCCTATTCTTCACCAACACATTATGTTGTAACCTCACATCGTCTCATTTACAGACTTGATTTCATGAGCTTGACAGTTATTTTGCCACTGAGGTCTTCCAGCTGCTGTAGTAGCTTGGGCAGAAGTAGTAGAAAACCAAACTTAAAACTATTACCTAAGACCCTGCAATACTCCCCCTTAGGACCCCTCATTTAAGTTCTCTGTGACTGACCCTAGATATGCTTCCTTTATCTCCTACTTTGCATCTGAGTTGTTCTTCTTTCTCTTTATTCCCTGCCACCTTATATGATTGGTTATCTAGTGGTTTTTGCTTGGAATTAGGTTCTAAAGTTCATGAAGATTGACCAGCCTCCCCAGTTTTAGTTTAAAGCCCTTCTGTTGAGATTGGTCAGTTGTTTTCTGAATATATTTTTCCAGTTCTTTCTTCTGACCTAAGCTTCTTGATACAGTAAAAAGCACATGCTTAGTTCCCAAAACCCTCTTTTTATTTCAAAGGCTGTGAATTATGTTCATTCACAGCTTGTAATGAGTCCCAAATAGTTGTAAAGAGTTCTACAGAAGGCTGCCAAAGCCTTTCGGGATAAAGCTGAAAAGCACTCACCTTTATCTTCCTTGAAATGCTGCCAAAGACTCAATTGGCAGTTAGCTTGACAAGGCCACACAGAGCAAAAAGTCAAAATGGAGCTTCAGAAAGTAAACTGACCAGCATGAACTAAGTTGCTTCCTGCAAAGGCTCCATTTTGACCCTTATGTCCTATGGGAGGGGTCAATCACCTCCAAGCCTTACTCCTGAGTCGTCCCTTCTGTCTTAACTGTTCTTGCCATCTGGCAGCTCTTC
Organism: Thamnophis elegans; assembly: GCF_009769535.1. Classification (NCBI taxonomy): domain Eukaryota; kingdom Metazoa; phylum Chordata; class Lepidosauria; order Squamata; family Natricidae; genus Thamnophis; species Thamnophis elegans. Next base: position 109,560,017 of record NC_045544.1, read on the forward strand.
GCATGCGCACAAAAAGGAACAGGGGGAGTCTGTTCCTCTGCCACACTGATGTCCAACTCTGGAGGCTCTGGAGACCGCACATAACTCCCAGATGCCCCTGGCCCCCCTCTCTGCCTCTGACACATAACCCTCATCCGAGCTTTCCTCAGAATCCAGAACTGGCCCATGTTCCTCCCCAACTTCCTTGCTGTTTGTCTCTCTGCCAGCTCTGCAGGCCGCCAGCAGAACACAACATTCTTGTGGTGTGCAATCTATCCCTTGCCAGGAGCCCTTCATGTAGGTAATGCTGACAATGGTGTAGGAAACCAAAGTTATCTTGATGACACCAGTTTTTAAGCCAGTGGTTCATTTCTAAAGTCCTTTGTTCTGTTACTGGATGTTGGCCTTTTGTTGGTGATATAGATGAAAACACTGCTTGTACTCCTTATTCTTTAACTTTCTTCCCTAGCTGTTTGTAGTTTCTTGTTATTGTTTTCAGATTCATCATTGTCAGAATTCATCAGATTCATCCCTAAGTGTAAGAAAAGAAAGGGATAGTAATCCACGAGGTTGATTATTTTAGTAAGGTTCTCAGTTACATCTTTGATTTTTGATCAGGAGAGACTACATAGTTGTCTTGATTGACTGTCCAGTCTGCAGACTATAGTTTCTGTTCCCGTAAGAACCAAATCTCCTATCACCAATATTTGCCCTTTTTTCCCCCTAGGGAAGTCTGGGATACTATTCTTCCTATCACAGGAATGCTGGGCTGTGCCTCTTTTTTTTAGAATCTATCGATGGCTGCTCTTTTATAGGTATCTGCATATTTTCTTCCATAGGGAGGCTATGAAAATGATTGTTCAGGGACCGGGGGGGAGGAGCCTGTCGCCGAGGAGGGCTCAACCGAGCTCCTCTCAGAGATCTGGTCTGTATATCTAAATAAGATCATAGATATCACCCCTTTTTGGCTATAAAGGGGCAGGGAGTAGCTCTGTGTGCTAGGGTTTATTCGTAATTCACAGCCTTTCTCTTTTTTTTTGGCTGTGGACAGAGATTAGATCCAGCGTGAGCGGAGCCTTTATCTCCAGCCAGTTCTTCTCAGCTGCTTTTTTTTTTTGCAGCCCTAGACAGGCGACCCCCCCCCAGGACAAAGCAAAGTTGTTTGAAGCTAAGATTAATACGGGCAGGTCCCACCCCTGTGAGATTTATGCTTTTATTACTATCGTAAATACCAGCACAATTTGTCTTAGAGGCTTCTTTGTTTAAACGGACTTCAAAATGGCGATTTCTCTCCGTTGGTGACTGATAGGGGATGTACGTAGCCGGTTTTACCTTCCTGCAGACCGCTCCTTAACAAAATAATTTTGTTTTTGTTTTTTTGGAAACAGAGGGGAGCGAAAGCGCTGTTTATTTGTTTATTAATAATGGCACCCAGGTCAAAATCGAAGCGTCTCTCTACAAATGTGCCTAAAGAATCTGTGAATGAACTTAAAGAATTTACACTGGCATCGCAGCCCTTGTCTCCTATGCCCTCTACTGGAGAATTCTTAACACAGGAATTTTTTTTTCAAATGTTTAATGATTTTAAACAAGAAATTAAGGAATTTGTATTGGAGCTATATGGTGATTTAAAGTCTAAAATTGACCAAATGAAGGCGAATACGTTTGCAGCCGTGTCTGCCCTGTCAGATTATACTGCTGAAATAGAGAATAAATTGGAAAGTTTGGAAGAGGCTAATTCTAATTTGACTACTAATATTCAAATATTACAACAAAAAATTAGAGACACTCAAGAACAGCTCGTTATGATAAACTTTAATAAGAAGGCATTCGCAATAAGAGTCAGAGGATTCCGCGAAAAGGAGCGAGAGAATCTGAAACAGACCTTTGTTGAAGCCTTCAGCCATGCGGTGGGAAGCCCGGGACTTAACTTTGATTGGCAGATTCGGAAAATCTATCGCCAGAATTCGTTGGTAGCGGAACAGCAACAGCTCCCGAGGGACATAATCATATATTTCTCCACAAAAGAATCCAGAAACGCGATCATGCAAAAATTTTACAATAATAGTTTGAGAGTTGATGGCCAGGACTTGATTGTCTTCAAAGAAATACCTTTCCAGATGTTAAAGGCAAGAAGGGACTATACCTTTTTAACTAAAGAGCTTAGAAATCATCAGATTCAATATAAATGGGAGGCCCCAGCCGGCATTACGGTCACATTTGAGAATCAAAGACTTCGTCTCAATTCTGTTTCGGATGCTCGAGATTTCTATTACAAGACTTTGAAGGCGGGACTTCCTGATTCACTTGGAAAAGAGGAGAGACAAGCCGAAGGAGAAGGCAAGCAACAGACCACATAGCTGCAAGATGGAGGGGGTAGCTCCCCCTCCCTCGGAGAAGCAGAAAAGCGGAGTTTGAGGATTTAGACATTCTAAAATATTCACCAAAGTTGTGGATTGAATGGGGGGTTGCGACCTCTCTCCGGCAGAAAAAGCGGAATTTATTGGTGGGGTGATATTGAATGTATATATGTAAAATGCATGCAGAATGATTTACGCTGTTTAAATCTTGTTAGAAGGGAAAGTTTGAAGAGATTATTTTAAAATAGAAGGTAAACTGATTCTTGCTGAAACTATTATTTGAATATGTGGAATGATCTATGCTATTTAATTTTTATTAGAAGGGAAAGCTTGGTGAAATTATTTTGAGCCAGATTTTAAACTAATGTTTGCATAAATTTGATAGTGGCAAATATTAGAGAAGCAAGGGATGAGGGTAAAATGCATGCAGAATGATTTACGTATATTGGTGGGGTGATACTGAATGTATATACTGAATGATTTACGTTGTTTAAATCCTATTAGAAGGGAAAGCTGGTCGGGATCATTCCAAGATAGAATGCAAACTGATTTTTGTGTAAAGTAATACTTGATCCACGCTGCTTAAATTTTACTAAGAAGGGAAAGTTTGGTCAGATTATTTTGAATTATTGTTTGAAATTAAGGTTAAGAAAGGGAAAGTTTGATTATTCTTCTGTAAAGTAATATTTGAATATGTGGAATGATCCACGCTGCTTAAATTTTACTAGAAGGGATTATTTTTGAGTTAGATTGTATATTGATGTCTATACAAATTTGGATAAATGTTTATCTGAATACAAGGTTAAGGAAGAGGAATGGGAGAGTCTACAGGAGGTCGGGGTAAATAACAAAGAAGCAAGAGACGAGAATAAAATATAGATAGAATGACTTATACTATTTAAGCATAGATAAAGATGGGGGGCTGAGCTTAACACAAAGAGTTTCTTTTTTTTCTTTTTCTTTTTTCTTTGTTCTTTTCTTTTTTTTTTTGGTTTTTTTTTTCCTTTAATATATTACTTTTAGTTTTAACCCCTACGAACATAAGATACTTTAGATAGAAGGCAGTGCCAGGTGTGGGCCCTGGGAAGTCGGGAGGAGTAGGGATGGGGATTTATGGGGGGTGGGTGGGTGGGTGTTAACATAGGCTCAATAAGAACAAGAATGCACTTATATACGGTTGTTCTTTTTTTTCCTTTTTTTCTCTTTTCTTTCTTTATATTTTTTTTTCCTTGGTTTATTTTACTTTTTATCAGATTATAATAAACAACACTTGAATAAAGGAATACACCAAGGAGGGAGGTAGAGGGAAAGAGGAGGGAGGAGTAAGGAAGGAGTAAGGGGAATGTAAGGAGGGCGTGTTGGGAGTAAGGGGAGAAGGAAGGTTTGAGGGGAAAGGGAAGTAGGAGGGGAGCATTAGAGGGAGGAAAGGAAAGTTGGAGGGGGTAGATGGGGTGTATGGAGGATGGAAGTGTCAGGTGGGGTTGTGAATGATGAGTTGTGTTTTCTTTTTTATTTTTTTTTATTTTTTTATATATTTTTTTCTCTTATAGCAAATACCCTGTATATAAGTGATTGTAAAATGGAATGTGAAAATGAATAAAATATATTAAAAAAGAAAAAAAAAGAAAATGATTGTTCAGTTCTTTGTAGTGGACTATGGTAGATAGTAGGTATTTTCCTCTTGGTTGTTGTTTTCTTCTAAAAGTGATATGTTTCCATCAATTTTCCTCTTTAGGTTCATATATAGCGTCACTTTTTACAGAAGTTGTTTATTCTCTATTATGTTCAATTTGGGTGTATTGGTTTTCTTCTTTAGGTTCATATATGGAGTCATTTTTTAAAAGAAGTTGTTCACTGTTGCGTTTAATTATGGTGTGGTCTTCTTCTTAAATTGGCATATCTCACTTTGTTCATTGAGCGTCATACTGACTAGAGTTGCTTTTAGACTCTTTACTTTTTCTTCTAGTAATTCATACCATTTAGATTTAATACATACATACCTTGGACCTTCTGCAGGCATAAGCTCAAACGTATAACATATTTTGCCTGTCTTTATAATGTCAGTCTCTTTTCATGATCTTTTTTGTTAATTGTCTAAAAATTTAAAAAAAAATCTAAAAATTAATATTTTACCTGGTGTGAAGTGTCAGTTTACAATATTTACAAAAGTTCTTGTTTTTTTAATTTTGTTCCTTGAACAAAATATCCATCACTATCCATCACTATCTTTCCTTGTTCTGAAGTATGAGTCTTTTTTCCCGTGATTATTTTTTCCCCACTTAGATCATTTAAAAATTAAAAAATTCCTAAATAATTAAAACAAGGGTTTTTAAAAAAAAATTAAAAGGAAATTTAAAAAGAATTGAAAAATTGAAAAAAGAAATTTCAAATTGAAAAAATTGAAAAAAGAATGTTTTTTTTAAAAAATTAGAAATTTCAAAAATGAAAAAAAAAAGAAAATTCTTGGTCTTCTATGAAGTAATATGCATTTCTTTTAGCTGGAAATATCTAGCTGTTTTCTAGGAGATGTTTGCTCTTAACCTTCTACTCCCTGCCTTGAAAATGTATCCCTTTCCTCCCTTTCCAGGATATGATATGGTGATCTGGGCCCTCTGCTATAATTAGCTGCTGCTCAGCTGATCCATTTCAATTCAATTTCAATTTTAATAGATATGTATGCCGCCCAATCCCGAAGGACTCCGGGTGGCTTACATAAAAACAGTTTAAAAATATTAGAAAAGTTTAAAATACAAGACAGAACGAATTAAAAGAAGACACAACATGCACTCAATTTTAATTCCATGGTAGTGGATCTGAGTACTTGAGAGACCGCCTCCTGCCGATTACCTCCCTCAGACCAATTAGATCGCACAGATTGGGCCTCCTCCGAATTCCATCCGCCAGTCAATGTCGACTGGCGACTACGCGGAGGAGAGCCTTTTCTGTAGCAGCTCCGACCCTATGGAACAACCTCCCCGTCGAGATTCGCACCCTCACCACCGTACAGACCTTCCGCACAGCCCTCTTGAACTGGCTATCCCGTCAGGCCTGGGGATAAGTTCCTAATTCGCCCCACCCGAGTGTTGAATGTTGAATGCAAGTTGTGTTTTTATTGTCTTATTTTATTCACCTACTGTTTTTGTTTTTGTATTTGCACCCCCCCCCCTTTTTTGATTGTAAGCCGCCCTGAGTCCCCTCAGGGAAAAGGGCGGCCTATAAATTCCAATAAAATACTAAATACTAAATACTAATGGGGCTGAAGTTCAATCAAGATCAGCAGCCCCAGGCCTGCCGGAACAGCCAGATCTTAACAGACTTACGGAAGGCCGAGAGAGTGGGGAGGGTCCGGATCTCAGGGGGTAGATCGTTCCAAAGGGCCGGGGCAGCTACAGAGAAGGCTCTCCCCCAATGAGCCGCCAGACGACACTGCATAGTCGATGGTACCCAGAGAAGGCCCACCCTGTGCGATCTTATTGGGCGCTGGGAGGTATGTTGCAGGAGCAGTCACGGAGATATCCAGGTCCTTGGCCATGTAGTGCTTTAAAGGTGATAACCAGCACCTTGAAGCGTGTTCGGAGACCAATAGGGAGCCAGTGCAGCTCACGGAGAATAGGTGTAACTTGGGTGTACCTAGGTATACCCAGTATCGCTCACGCAGCTGCATTCTGGACCAATTGTAGTCTTCGAACACTCTTCAGGGGCAGCCCCATGTAGAGCGTGTTACAATAGTCAAGCCTTGAGGTGACGAGGGCATGAGTGATCATTTGGAGTGCCTCCCGGTCCAGGTAGGGCCACAACTGGTGCACCAGGCGAACCTGGGCAAAACCTCCGCTGGTCACAGCTGACAAATGATGTTCTAATGTCAGCTGCGGATCCAGGAGAACACCCAAGTTGCGGGCCCTCTCTGAGAGGTGTAAAATTTCACCCCCCAGGTTTAAAGGTGGAATATCTGGACTATTTTTGGCGGGCAGCATCCAAAGCCACTCAGTCTTGTCAGGGTTGAGCGCAAGCTTGTTCATTCCCATCCAGACCCTGACAGCTTCCAGGCACATTACTTCCACCACTTCACTGAGTTGGCACGGGGCGGACAGATACAGCTGGGTATCGTCCGCATACTGATGGTATTTAATCCCATACCGACGAATGATCTCACCCAGTGGCTTCATGTAGATGTTAAATAGGAGGGGGGCCTGGACCAAGCCCTGCGGCACCCCGTATTCAAGGGGCCTAGGGGTCGACCTCTGTCCTCTGACCAACACCAACTGCGACCTGCCAGAGAGGTAAGAGGAGAACCACCGTAAAACCGTGCCTCCCACTCCCACCTTTTCCAGCCACCGCAGAAGGATACCATGGTCGATGGTATTGAAGCCCACTGAGAGGTCAAGAAGCACCAGGAGAGAGGAATGCCCTCTATCCCTGGCTCGCCAGAGATCATCGGTCAGTGCAACCAAAGCAGTTTTGGTGCAGTAACCAGGCCTGAAACCAGACTGAAAGGGATCTCAAGTATCTTCAGGCCCGGTTACAGCACAGAAACCGCTTTGGTCGCATTGATGGATGATCTCTGGAGAGCCAGAGATGAAGGACGTTCCTCCATCCTGGTCCTCCTTGACCTCTCAGCGGCTTTCGATACCATCGACCATGGTATCCTTCTGCGACGACTGCGGGAGGTGGGAGTGGGAGGCACCGTGCTACGGTGGTTCTCCTCCTACCTCTCGGACAGGTCGCAGTCGGTGTTAGTGGGGGGGCAGAGATCGTCCCCTAGGCCCCTAAATTATGGGGTGCCTCAGGGCTCGGTCTTATCCCCCCTACTATTCAACATCTACATGAAACCGCTGGGAGAGATCATCCGCAGGCACGGGATTAGATACCATCAATATGCGGACGATACTCAATTGTATCTGTCCGCCCCGTGCCAACTCAATGAAGCGGTGGACGTGATGTGCCGGGGCCTTGAGGCCGTCATGGACTGGATGAGGGTTAACAAGCTTGTGCTCAACCCAGAAAAGACCGAGTGGCTGTTGTGTTTCCCTCCCAAAGATTTGGTTACTGTTCCATCACTCAGGCTGGGGGGTCAAATTTTATACCCCTCAGAGAGGGTTCGCAACTTGGGAGTCCTCCTGGATCCACAGCTGTCATTTGACCACCACTTAACGGCTGTGACCAGGGGGGCGTTCGCCCAGGTTCGCCTGGTGCGCCAGTTGCGACCCTACCTGAATCGGGAGGCTCTCACAACAGTCACTCGGGCCCTTGTGACCTCTAGGCTGGAATACTGCAATGTGCTCTACATGGGGCTGCCCTTGAAGAGCATCCGGCGACTTCAGCTAGTGCAGAATGCAGCCGCGCGAGTGATTGCGGGTGCACCCCGATTCACCCGCATTACACCTATCCTCCGCGAGCTGCGCTGGCTACCTGTTGATCTCCGGATGCGCTTCAAGGTGCTATTAATCACCCATAAAGCCCTACATGGCAGTGGATCTGGATACTTGAGAGACCGCCTTCTGCCAATTACATCCCTGCGACCGATAAGATCCCATAGATTAGGCCTCCTCCGCATTCCATCGGCCAGCCAGTGTCGGCTGGCAACTACAAGGAGGAGGGCCTTCTCAGCAGTAGCCCCGACCCTTTGGAACGAGCTCCCCGTGGAGATTCGTACCCTCTCCACCGTCCAGGCCTTCCGCATAGCCTTGAAGAACTGGCTCGCCCGTCAGGCCTGGGGATAGGATAGTTGCCCCTCCCGAATGATGAATGTATGTTGTTTGCTATTTTATTACATGTTGTCCTACTGTCTGTATTCCCCCCCTTCCCAGTTTTTGTGTGAGCCGCCCTGAGTCCCCTCAGGGAAAAGGGCGGCCTACAAATTCAAATAAAATTCTAAAAAAAAAAAAATCTCAGCTGCTCTGACTGCTCTCAGCTGCTGCTGTGGATGCTCCACTCCTCTGCCACTTAGATTTGCACTGCCGGTGCCCAGCTGGTCTGCCCCACTGGCTCACAGCCATCTAGCTTTGTTTCACTGCTGCTCAGCTGGCCACCTCTTGCACTGCACTGCCTCCTAACTGAAGTACATAAATGAAGGTGAAGTAATTGTAAGTGGCAGCAGGGATCCATGGGCCAAATTTCAAAGGTCTCTGAATAAATAGGCAGTAATGTCACTACAACCTGTAAAAAAAGAATGAAAATGGTTTTTTGCATGTAAATATTTTATTAGTTGTTATTAGTATAACAACTAAAAGATAAAAGGGAATTAAAGAGAGTTAAAATATAGAAAAGGAATTTTGGCCACTCAGTCCAGGCACTGGCTTTATGCAGGAAATTGGTTTGAAGAGGGACAATGAAGACATAATTGAAGAGTTATCGATGTAGGGAAGGTAAGCATGGGAGAAGCATTTTTAAACTATATAGCAGGTGTGAATGGCTTCATTGAGGATGAGTCCCCTGGAATATGGCAAATTGATTTGATAACCTCCCAGTGGTGGATTTTAAAATTGTATCCTACTCTCTTCCACTGTTAGTAGAGATTCTCAGTCATCCAGGTCATAGTTGTTCTAAAAGTGCTTTTTCAGAAGGCAACTGAGCTTTGGAGATTTTTTTCCCCCCTTTGGAGACATTTCACTTCTCATCAAGAAGTTTCTTCAGCTCTTACCAAATGGTGGAGGATGACCCCTTTTCCTTCAGGTCAGCCTAAAAAAACTTATGTTGACTTTCTTCTACTTATATGGGGTAGAACTTTCACATAAGGAAACTCTAGCCCATAGGTTTTTTTATAATGGCAAGTGAATATTTGTAAACAATTGGCCTTAGGCATACATGTTAATTACTGCCGTGTTTCCCCCAAAATAAGTCAGGGTTTTATTTTCTTTTGACCCCCTTTTCGGGAAGGTCTTCTTATTTTTGAGGTGCAGGAGGTGGCGAGCATGGTCACCTCAAGGCTGCTGCTGTATTGCAATATTTTTGGGGAGGGCTTATTTTGGTGGGAGGGCTTATTTTAGTGCATGCCGTCAAAAGCCCAATAGGGCTTATTATCCAGGCAGGTCTTATTTTCAGGGAAACATGGTGTTTGTATTTTAATAAGTTTTTTGGGTGATCTATGATTCATAGCTCAGATTTTAATAATTTTTAGGATAATTTGTGTCCATGAGATTAAATTATTTTGTTGTAAATTGAATATTTTTATCCCTTTCTAAATATAGGCACTGTAATGGAGAAGTGAACAAGATTTGAGAGGGAGGAAAATTATGAATGTTCAGACTTGTTTTCTGATTATTATGTTTGTTACACTTTTGTATACATCTGGTTTTGTAAATTATATTTTTATTTGTGTGTATTATTAGCTTGCATCCCTTTATGAGCATAGGTATAACAGTGTCCACAATAGTATTCCCTCTCTCTCTCTCTCTCCCTCCCTCTCTCCCTCTCCCTGTCTCAGTGTGTCTCTTTCTGTGTGTGTTTGTAACATATTCTACCAATTCTATGCTCTTATAATTTTATTTCATTGTAGATTTGTTTTATGCTGGTGAGTAATATTAATAGCATACATCTGCTGGTTTATCCATCTAACAAAAAGTATGGTCCAAGAAAATGTCCCCTCTTGTGTAGGAAGAATTATAAGATTTCCACCTCCTCTCTTTATTTCCATGGTCCCAGAGAACGCAAAGAAAAACCATTCATAAAAGCTAAAGCAATCCTTCCATCCAGCCAGAATGGCCTCAAGTAACCCAGCCTGAGACAAGCTGAATTGACAGAATTAAGGATCAAGTCAGAAAACACAAAGCTACACAGAATTTCATAGAAAACACACAGAAAACACAAAACTACACAGAATGTCCCCACCTTTCCCCAAGGGTGGCCTTGAAATTCCCTCTGGAATGAGCTGCCCCCGGAGCTTCGCATGATCCCAACCTCCGGTCCTTCTGACGCGCCCTAAAAAGTTGAATTTTTCAGCAAGCCGGCCTGGCCTGAATAGAATAAAATATAGGATTAATTTGGTTGTTAATTTTAATTTAATTTTAAATTTTTATTGTAAATATCAATTGGGGCTTTTTTGGATGCTTCATTTAATGTCCCTTTTAATTTTTGTAATAAGTGTCAGCTGAAGTAGCCTGCAGTGCTGCATTTAACCACTGCGCCACCTCGGTTCTTGATCCTGACTACCACCCAGGAAACCAAATAGGGACAATTAGAATACAGAATTTACTCAAATCAAATGACCCCACCAGGCATCTCAATCTCAAAGGTCCAAAGGGGTATAAAATCACTCTATTCCCCATGCCAGGCTGTCAGCTGTCCCAGAACTGATACTGAGTCACTTCACTTCTGATTCTTAAATAAATGGAGACCTCCTTTCCTGCAGCAGCTTGCTTCCAAATTCATTGGCTTCTATGTCTTACTCCAGGCTTGAAATTGGACTGGATTTTTCTTCCAACGCTTTTATGCAGATTTCCTCTAGTTAAATGACTTCTATTCCTTTAACAAGATCCTGCCTATGCTGATACTGAATCAACAGACAAGGACATTCTTATTCTAAGTAGTATCCCACTAGTGGTGGGTTTCAAATTTTTTTAGAACCTCTTCTGTAGGTGTGGCCTGCTGTGTAGGAGTGGCTTGCCCTGCCATGTGACCAGGTGGGAGCGGTTTGCCAGCCATGTGACTGAGTGGGAGTGGCTTGGCAGTCATGAGACTGGGTAGGCGTGGCCAACTTGTAAAATGTGGTGAAATTCACTTAACAATGCTCTTGCTTAGCAATCAAAATGTTGGCTCAGAAACTCTGGCATTTGAAGCACGCAAGTCTTAAAGCTGCCAAGTTACAAGACCCTTGAAGCCCTAACCCTTTAGGGAAAAAAACCCAGGGGTGTTCAAACTTGACAGCTTTAAGACTTGTGGACTTCAACTCCCAGAATTCCTCCACTCACTCTTCATCTTGATGATGTGCGGATGGGCGGGGGCAGGAAGCTGGAACCGGTTCTAAATGGCACTGTAGATTTGTGGAACCTCTTCTATAGAAAAGGTTAAAACTGGCAGGAACCCACCCCTGTATCCCACAGTATTTAGCTTGAAAAAAATAATCTTAAAGATTCTTAAGTATCAGAATAGGCTGGATCTTTCATTTCCCATTTCAGTTAATAGTTAATGCAACCACATCAGCTGTAAGACCTCAATGGCAAAATAATTGCTTCAATAAATAAACAGATGAGGAAGAAGAGACTATGTAAGTTTATGGCATAATGTGTGGTTGAAGAGCAGGGAACACCTTCTACACTGAAATGTAGTCAAAGAGATTTGATACACAAACACACATACACAAATGAATATACTGCTCCCAGGTCCCTCTTAAAAAGTCACACAAAAAACTGCAATGTTCATCTAGCTTTATTTCAAGAAATATTTGCCAAATTTTACTTCAATGCATAAATATTTTAGAATTTGATAGATAGCAATTTGATTCATGTAAAGAAAGATAAAATGATAGCAGGCAGTAATCTCAGATTATTGGCCATATCTTGAAGACATCCTGGATGCTCGATGGAGATGGCATTATTTTCCATTGCGCCTATATAAATGAGATAAAATAATAACAGATGTAACAGATTAATAGAGTTGGAAGGGACCTTGTAGGTCAACTAGTTCAACCCCCCACCCAAGCAGGAAACCCTACACCATTTCTGATAAGTGGCAGCTCAATCTCTTCTTGAGAACATCCAGTGATGAAGCTCCCACATCTTCAGAAGGCAAGCTGTTCCATTGGTTGATTGTTTGCACTGTCAGAAAATTTTTCCTTATTTCTAGATTGACTCTCTCCTTGATCAATTTCCATCCATTATTCCTTGTCTAATCTTCAGTTGCCTTGGGAAATAGCTTGACCCTTTCCTCTCTTTGGCAGCCACTCAATATTTGAACATTGCTACCATGTCTCCCCTAATCCTTCTCTTCACTAGACTAGCCATGCCCAGTTTCTGTAACCCATTCTTCATATGTTTTACACTCCAATCCCCTAATCATCCTGGTTGGTCTTCTCGGGACTTTTTCGAGAGTCTCAACATATTTTATAGTGTGATGATCAAAACTGGATGCAGTATTCTAGGTGTGGTCTTACTAAGGTTTTATAGAATAGTATTAATACCTCACTTGATCTTGATTGCATCTCCCTGTTAATGCAATTTAGGATTGCTTTTTTGGTTGCTGCCACACACTGCTGGCTCATATTTAACTGGTTCTCCACTGACACCAATATCCCTCTCCTAGTTACTGCTATTAAGCAGTCTATATAATAGGTTGATCAAAGTAAGTTTAAGTAAATTCTGTTATCTGAACCTGAAAATTTCTCCTGCCCGTCTTTCTTCCTTTGAAAGACCTGTTCCTTTTCAGGTCAATGCCTTGGAATACTTTGGAATGTAAACAAGGGTATCCAAATCGGTTCTACCACAAAACCGCGGACGACAAAAGCGCGGTCGACGAAAGCGCGTATGTGACGTCATAACAGCGCGACGAAAAAGATCAAAAAAGATTGAAAAATGTAAAAATAAAGCTAAAACCTTCCCCTAACCCCCCCAAACCTAACCCTAAACCTAACCCTAAACCTAACCCTTAACCTAACCCTAAACCTAACCCTAAACCTAACCCTTAACCTAACGAAAAACCTAACGCTAACGCTCTAACCCTAACCCTTAACCTAACCCTAACCCTAACCCTTAACCTAACCCTTACCTTTATGTGAATCGGCTTGCTGTAATTTAATTTTTATTTCAATTTTTCGATCTTTTTCGTCGCGTTGTGATGATGTCACATACGCGATTTCATCGCCGCGCTTTTGTGGAACGCGCTTTTGACGGGTCACGTCCAAATCTCTGGGAACTTTATTAGAGTAATGTTTACTTACGGTCGACAACATACATGACTCTGTCTACAGTCAATTTTGCCAAGGTTTTCAAAGTTTTGTAAACAGCGATGGCTAAAGCAGCGTCCTCCTTGACGATGACACCACCGCTGGGCATTACCTATGAAAAGAAAAAGACTAGGTAGGGGAATGATAAGGAAAGATACTTCGCTACTTTTTTTTTCCTTCTAAGACATCACTTTCTCCCACAGAATTGTAGGATTCCTGTGAATTCAGAAAATTCTCTCTGACTAAGGAATCCATTTCTGCTAATCTACCTTCAGCAGCCACAATATATCATGTATCAACACAGGTTTTAAGCTTGGCCCAGAGCTGAATTGGCAGGTATATCTGTCTCTATTAAGGTAGTATGGAGGAAAAAATCTGATTCACACCAAAGGAAGATGTTGCGGTGATATATTTCTCTCCATTATTACTATGGATCCTTGCTTGCTAAGAAATAATCCTGAATTATCCTGGCTAGTTCTGCTGGGTGTTTTGGATGGAGAAGTTGAGTGAGAATAGTTAACTTCCTTTGAACCTCAGGATCTGGTTTACTTTTGGCTTTCTTCCTCTTCTTTTAATGTTTCTAATGCTGCTCCTCTCTGTTCTTCAAAAGTGGTGCATTTGGAACATTTTGCTGCAATATCTTCTCTTTTTTTACAAATTGAATATCAATAGATTCACTAAATAATTAACATTTAGTTTTTATTTATTTTTATCTCATCTTTATTTCTTAAAATAACTCAAGGTGGCAAACGTATCTAATGTTCCTTCCTCCTCCCATTTCCATAAACAGCAAGTAGCAGGTTTCATGGAAAGTGAAAACTCTTTAATTTCACAGCATAGGGACAGATTTCAACATACTTTCAACTGGGTAACTGTGACCATCCTAGATCAAGCCAAGTCCAAAAGCACTACAAAATTTCTGGAAGCCTGGCACTATGTCCAAATTAGCTATTTTATTACAATAATAAAACCTCCAGTTATGCTTTGTAGAGAAGAGTAAATCAATAAATTGGTTTTCCAGTCCCTCCTTGATGCTGTTTATCTCCCTGGATCTCGAGTTTAGATCCAAAGGAAAAATCAATGGCATATTCTTCAAATGTTTGAAGGCTCATGTTGTCAATAGTCGACAACGTTCAAAGCTATTTTTTTAAACATAAACTAAAAGAAGAAGTTGAAGATTATCCTGCTCTGAGTGATGATCTTACTTGCTTAGAAGGTAGTCAGTTATCAGTCATTTCTCAATTATAGTAATTTAATTTCTTACCTGATTCAGACAGAAATGCAAGGAAAAGGAATGCAAACAGCAGATAAAGGGTCATCATGTTTTGATTGGTTCTGAACCAAATCTTACTCCTGGGACAGGACACAGTTCTCTATTTATGCAGTTATAATTATTGCATCACACAGCCTCAGTGAAATATTGCAACTACTGTCAAATGTTATTCACATTGTTGTATTTTCTTCTATTGAAACACTCCTGTGGGTTAACTGTTGCAAAGTCCTTGCAAGCTCAAGAATTAGTTGAATAGTTAAAAAAGTTCTGCTTATATCTAAGATACTTTGGAATGATCAATGTTCAGCCTATTATTATCTGCAGAGTTGACATAATTAGTAACTTGCAAATGAATTATTTATTTGGGTAGATTAGTTATGCATGGTTGTATGAAAAGTAGCTATGATCGATTAATACTGAGAAATCTCTCTGCCTCTCTAACTCTTTTAATTGAACCTTGATGTAGCCACTTTAATAAACTCATTGTTTAATCACTACTTTATTCTTTTTAGTCTCTGATATTATGCTCCTTCCAAACTTGCTTGCTGCTTTTAAAATGAGAAAGCCCAAGCAGGAGATCCTATTCAAAGATGTCCTTACTAAAGCCCATTAACTAACCTTCAACCTTTCAGGACTATACCCACATTCAAAGTCTACACAAGATATCCAGTTGCCTGAGGTTGGAGATCTTGCTGCTTCTTCTGAGCAAAATCTGTCTGCAATTCCTCAGAGGTTCTCTTCCACTATAAGAAGGAATTCTGTTTCTTTATTTTGCTGTCCTGATGGAATTGCTATCATTTTCTTTTGGTGCTTCTTTTATGCTTGAATTCATGAGTGGCATGGTGGCCTAGTAGTGAAGATGCTTGCCTCCCACTCAGCAGATTAAGAATTCAATCCCTGGTAGCCAGTGGTGGGTTTCAAAATTTTTTGGAACCTACTCTGTGGGTGTGGCCTCCTTTGTGGGAGTGGCTTGCCGGCCATGTGACCGGGTGGGAGTGGCTTGCCAGCCATGTGACCGGGTGGCAGTGGCTTGCCAGCCATGTGAAAGTATGTAGCTTACTACTTACTACTTGTATTTCAAAGGGAATAAATACATATTTAATTTTACACATGTTAACAGCTGTTGGAATTGTGTTTGCACAACAGTGGAAAAAACAAAGATATGAAAATGAATAAATATTAGAATGTGCAGGAATGAATAAATTGACAATTAAAATCAAGAAGGCTTTGAATATTTTTTTCACGTGGGATTTGTTTTATCAATTGCTAACTAACAGAAAAAGCAATTAGAGATCTAAAAGTATGAAAGAAAACACCAATTATGTAAGGAAAGGTCACTAAAATGTATAAGGAAGTATTTTTAGCACTTGATCATTATTAATGTGTAGATAACTGCGGGACATTACACACCCACTCACACAAACTATGATAGTGCCAGGAAACACCAAAAAATAACAATTTCCCTCCAAAAGACTGCAGATTAAACCAGTTTTTCCCTAACCCTAAGAACAGGAAAGACAAAGCCAAGGAAGGAAGCAACCTAGAACTAAGGAGAAATTTCCTGACAGTTAGAACCATTGATCAGTGAAAAGGCTTGCCTCTGGAAGTTGTGGGTGCTCCAACACTGGAAGTTTTTAAGAGGAGATTGGATAGCTATTTGTCTGAAGTGGTGCAAAGTTTCCTGGGCAGTGGGTTGGTCTAGAAAACCACCAGGATCCCTTCTAACTCTGTTATTCTATTTTATTCTTTTGTATTAAATTGTTATGCTTTCTTAGAAACCAAAATGCTTTTGTCCAGATTTTAGATTCCCTGCCCAAATATGGTCATGAGCATTTCCACTGTAATTTTCAGTGACTTTCATTGATATCACAATGTGTACTGTAGTTAGATCTAGATGCACAATGAATTATTTTGTTTATTTGCTATATTGTCTTTTAGATTAGGGTCACAGTTTTGAAGTTCAATTTTTTAATACTTTACATGTGTATTACTCTTTTTTAAAGTTTTTTTTTTTAGAGAAACAAAGACAAACAAAACATGAAACATAAAACCCTCATCAATTAAATATAGCATGTCATTTGGTTACAGGCATTTGTTCATCACCACTTTCAATTGTATATACACTCACAGATTATCCATCGAATATGCATAGGTACATTGTTATCCTTTTACATCATATGTTCAGCTACTATTGTTATTTCTTCATTTTAAACAAATATTCCAGAAGTTAGATTCATGTATATACCAACATTCCATTGCATCATTATTAGACTATTTAATAGTAATATGTCTTTATAGTATCATCTATATCATTCTACTATTCTTACAATATGAGAGAATTCGCCAACATTTTATACTTGTGCATCACCACTTTCAGTTGTATATAAAATCACAGATTGTCCATCAAATATACATACATTGTTATCATTGTACATCATATGTTCCTTCATTTTAAACAAAATACTCTAGATATTCGATATATATATATATATATACACACACTTAAAGTCACAACCCCTGGTATGCCCAAGTATGGGAGGAAGGTCACACTTCCACTCTCTGTCATTAGGCTCGTCACAAGAGACCATCCAGACAGAAACCCAATATTTTTTACTGTTGCCTATTTGTTACATTTTGTTATATTTATGTGTATATATATATATACCACTACTCCTGGAAACACCAAACCTGAAGTAGTCAGCAGCAGCCTGAAGATGACGAATGTGACTTCGTCGAAACGTCGCCAAGACATCTCCAATTCTACGTGGGAGAAAACCCGAACAACTAGAGACCTACATGCTAACACCCGCGAAAACCTCAGAAAACATATATATATATATATATATATATATATATATATATATATATATATATATATATATATATATACACACACACACACACACACACACACACACACACACACACACACACACACACACCAATGTTCCATTACATCATTATTAGTCTATTTAATGATAATATGTCTTTATAATATCTTACAATATGAAAGACTTCTCCAACATTTTTCATTTCCATGTTTTTTTAAATCTAACCACTGATAGGACAAATCCCATAACTTATAAAATTGTTCATTTTGTTGTTCTCTAATTTCAAATGTCAATTTACTCATTTCAGCACATTCCATTATTTTTTGAATAACTTCCTCCTGCATTGGTATTTTTTCATTTTTTTGCAAATACAATTCTAGCTGCCGTTTAAACATTTACAATCAAAAATTTCAAATCTTTGTTATGTTTCTGGTATGATTCCCAATAAAAAATCTGTGGTTCAAAGTCCAGTATCTTTTAGCTTCTACACAAGTCCATCACATATAGTAATATGAACCCGGTGTCTGATGACATTTCCAACACTTTTCCCACTTGTTCTTAAACATTCTTGCTATTCTCCTTGGGAGTAGGTGCCACATGTAAAACATCTTATACAAATTTTCCTTATATGCTGTTGACATTGTCATTTTATAGTTTTGAGATCACAATTTCTGCCATTTCTCTAGTTCAATCCCATGTCCAAAATTTTCCCCCCAAGCTATCTTAGTTTCTTTAACTTGTTCTGCCTTTAACTAAACCTCTAGTAAGTGTCCATATAATTTTTAATTACTTTTTCATCAGTATCTGTCAAAATTTTGTCTAATTCAGTCATTTTATCATAGAAATCTTCCATTTTACGGTCTTTATCATATCTAGATTGTATTTGCACATATGAAAACCAATTCATTCCTATTCCTTCCTGTTTCAACTCTTGCATAGATTTAAGTTCACCCTTTGCATTCAATATTTCACCATATCTAACTGTTTGTTCCTTTTTGTATATTATTGGATATGAAAAAACTTCAATAGTTGATAGCCAGATTGAAATTTTTAAGTAATATTGCTTTTTTATCTCCCAATTTAGTAACAGAGCCTCCTGTAAATAGTGTCTTTTAAAATAACCCTGTGTTTTAGTTCCCTTATACCATAGAAAAGCATGCCATCCCAACAGTAAGTCATGTCCTTCTACAGTCAATAATCTGGAATTCTTTAATGTTATTCACTGCTTAACCCACATCAGGTTTGTTGCCTGATAATATAATTGCCAGTTATGTAGGCCCAATCCTCCTCTTATTCTAGCATTTTGTAATTTTAATTTTATTCTTGCTTTTCCCCCCTGCCAAATAAACTTCAGCACTATTTTATTTAATTCGTCAAAATAGACTTTCCCTAATCTAATTGGACTTGTCTGGAACAAATATAGGATTCTGGGTAAGATATTCATTGATTGTAGATATTCTCCCTATTATTGATAGTTGTAGGTTTTCCCATTTAATCAAGTCAGTCGCAATCTGCTGCTTGAGTTTATTGTAGTTGTTCTCTTTAAGTGTACTGCATCTTGCAGTTAAGTATATCCCCAAATATTTAACCTATTTTGTGACTTGAATCTCCAAGGCTTCCGCCAATTCTTCCTTTTGTCTTGATGGTATATTCTTTGTCAAAATCTTCATTTTATCTTTATTTATTTTCAGACCTGCTACTTTTCTATATTCCTCTATTCTTTCTATCAATTTAAGTGCCCTTTCTAATGGGTCCTCAAGGATGAAAACCAAGTCATCTGCAAATGCTTGTAGTTTATATTCTTTTTTATTTTCATTCCTTTTATTTCTTTTTCTTCTCTGATCTTTCTATTTAAAAACTTCTAATGTTAAAACAAAAAGTAGAGGTGATAGTGGGCAGCCTTGTCTCGTACCTTTCTTTATTTCAATAGACTATGTCAGTTCTCCATTTATCATTATCTTTGCAGGGGTTTTTTTGTAGTATATGGTTGGTATAGCTTGGGTAAATTTTTTACCAAAATTCATCTGTTCCAGTTGTAAAAACATGAATCGCCAATTCACATTATCAAATACTTTCTGTGCGTCTAGAAACATCAAAGCCATTTATTTTGGGGGGTGTGCTTCATAAGACTCCAAAGTGTCCAGAGTTATTCTCATATTATCTTTAATTTGTCTCTTTGGTAAAAACCCATTTTGATCAGGGTGAATAAAACTATTTAGGTATTTTTTAAGTCTTTCTGCTAATATTGAAGCAAATAATTTATAGTCTGAGTTTACCAAGGGGATGGATCTATAGTTCTTAATTTGTGATAAATCAGCCTCTTCTTTTGGCAGAAGTATAATATATGCTTCTGACCATGATTTGTGTATCCTGCTCTCTTATATCACCGCGTTCATAACTTCTAATAATGGAAGGGACAACGATCTCTGGAGTGTCTTATAGAATTCTGTTGGCAATCCGTCCAGGCCTGGGGCCTTTCCATTATTTTGTTTATTAAGTGCTTCGGTTAACTCCATCATAGTTAGACGGCTTCTTGTAAATATTGTTTAACTCCTCACTCTTCTGTATTCTCTTCTTCATGCAGCTTACTGTAGTAGCCTTGTATCATTTTCTTTTTCATAGTTCCATAGCAAAATTGCCCTTGATATCTCTTAATTGCAATATTTTCTTTGATTCTCTCTCTTTTTTCAGTTTATATGCCAACCATCTATCTGGTTTATTTGCATTTTCTGTACATTCAATTCCATTGTACCCCATATCATGTCAATTCTGGAACATGATAAATGTCTATTTGAATAAAAGGTATATTGTTTTTTGGTGGAGTTTTTTTCTCTCCAGACATCTTTTAAATTAATTTCATCTGTAATTTTAAAAAAGGATTTTGGGAATGGTTTTCTATTTAGCTTTGTTGTTTTTTTCTGTTTTATAGACGATGTTCTGATTTACAATTCCATTAAAATCTCCTATCATACAAATATCAGCATAGTCCAAATCAATTATTTCCCTGTGTAGTTTTCTATAAAATTCATCTTGTTTATCATTAGGAGCATAAATTGCAATTAAAAGTATTTTCTTAGTGTTGTTCATAATTTCCACCATCAAAATTATCCCATCGTCATCTGTATAAATTTGTTTCGCTGGAATTGTATCTTTAATGTAAAAGATCACTCCTCTTTTCTTACAACTTGCCAATGCAGTAAATATTTTCCCAGGTTTTGGCTGCACCAATATGTGTTCATATTGTTTTTGAATATGCACTTTTTGTAGGCAGATTATGTCCAATTTTAATTTTTCTAATTTATGGAATATTCTTCTTCTTTTAATTGCTGAGTTGAGTCAATTTATATTGATTGTTATCATTTTTTTCTCTTCCATGTTTATGTTTTATAAGTAGGATTTATAGCTCTAGTTGATCTTGGTTCTCATGGTTCTCTAATATCAACACTGCCTACAGCACCTTCTTCTATTTCAATCCCGCCTGCAGCACCTTCTGCCTTCTCAGTCTCAGCTGTGCATGCCTCTTGGAGTTCTATCAATAATTCTTCTTTTCCAGTGTTCTCAGCCATCCCTCTCAGATGTTCTACAAAGAATGCTTCTGCTTTTTTGGTTGTATCTATTTTATATCTTTGTCCTTGCCATGCAAATATTAAACCTTCTGGTATAAGCCATCTATAATTGACACCTTTTTAAACTAAAATCTTATTCAGGAATTGATATTCTCTTCTCGTCTCTCTCACTCTTCTTGGAATTTGTTTCAGAACTACAATCTATTTACCTTTATATTCCAATTTTCTATCTCTTGTTTTCTGTAATATTTGTGACTTGATTATTTTCTTAGTAAATCTTACATGAACTTCCCTTGGAAGAGCATTTCTTGCTGCATATCTTGTGTAGACTCGAAATGTCTCATCTATACCAGCCATCATCTTCTCTTGGGTTATCTCTAACACATCTGTCAGAATTTCTGATATTATTTGTGCCAAGTTAGCTCTTTTTTCTTCTATATTTTGAAATCTTAAGAAAAATTCTGACAGATCCATCTCCCATCCCAATATTCTGCTATTAACTTTATCCACCATACTAAATCTACTGTCAATGTCCTCAATTTTTTCCCCTCTTTGTTTATCCTTTTCTTCAATTTTTTGTAGTCTGTCCTCATATTTCATCATCCATTGTTGAATGTTTTCATTTTTTTCCTCTGTACCGGCCTTCTGTTCTATATTTTCTGTTTGTTGTTCTATCATCTCAATTCTCTTTTCCATATTCTCTGTTCTTTTTTCAATGGTTTTTGTTCTCTTTTCAATGCTCTCTGCTCTTACTTGTAATTTTCGTATTCCTTGCATAATCACCTGTAATGTTACTCCCTTGTATTTTCCTGTTGAAGCATCATCTGTATTGATCTTTGTCATTCTGCAGGTGAAGAGGAGGAGGTTGTTTTTGTGGAGCCAGTGGTTGTTATTTTTCTACCCATCTTCAAATTTTTCTGTTTTAATCCACCTAATATGAGGTGAAATTATAATCCCAAGTGACCATGGGGAGATTAAAAAAACAATAAACAGGGGTTAAGAGACAACAGAAAAAGCCAAAAAGAGAAAAAAGAAAAACATACAATAATATAAAAAACCAAGAAGATAAAAATCATTAATCTCTTATATGCCCTTATCTAATTGGTTCCAATTAGAAAAGGAAAAAGAAAAAAGAAAAAAAGGAGAGCAAAAAGGAAAAAAGGAACAATCCAAAAATAAAAATATAGAAATATGAAAATGCAAAAATTATGAAAAAAAGAAAAAAGTGTTTAAGTTCTCCCTTAGTCCAATTCAATTGAAATAAGCTAACAAATTACTCAGAAAAAAATCAAAAGAAAAAGAAGACAGAATGGAGTCACTGCTTCCATAACAGAAAAAGATAAACACTGCCACCAAAAAAGAAGAAAAAGCGTTCAAAGCTTTTATAAGGTGAAAGCCTTTCCAAAATCACTCTGGGCTTTCCCTTACAATTTTTAATTTATTCTTTCAAGGTAAGTTTACAGACACTGGAAGTTTCACAAGGAACACCTGAATAAACAACCGTGTTCCTCTCACTAACAAATCTTGAGTACATAGATGTCAGCCTCTGCTTCGCTACTTACTTTCGTCTGTCATTGAAATGGGGAAGGGGAAGCATGATATTTGGGAAGGGAAATTTTAAGTACAGGAGAGATTGTTAATAGAGAGTTTTGTTCTCACCATCTACTGCCCATGCTGGAGATAGTGGATGAGCCCGCCAAGGCCAACTGTCCTGCATACCAACATGATGATGGTTTTTGAAGATGGAACCCACATGACACCTGAGGGTTGTGCAGATTGGATTATGGGATGGGGTTATCAGGGGGAGGGGGTTGGGTCACATATTGATATCTATGGTTACGTGAGTTTTTGCCTCAAATCTTGCTTTGCTTAGCTGCTATCTACTCATAACCAGTAAAAGTACTCTTAATTCTGCAAAATGGAGTTAAGTGGTTTCTTTCTTGGTTGCTGAGGGAGGCTGGCTTGATAGTAACTTTGAAAAGAACCGTAACAGGCCTGCAGTTATATCCCTTTTAGGATCTTTGGCCTGCCACATTCTCTCTTATTTCATTATGCTGTTTCATTAGTATAGTAGTTGGGAGGGGGGAATAGAAAGGAGTAGAATTGTGGAATGTGTTGTTGTCATTCTTTTCTAGAAGCCCAAGGCCATCTTTTGTCTCTGCACCTCTGCACCTGACTGGAACCAGCTGGGTGGAGATGCCGATGTGGGCGAAGAAGATTGGACCATGTGATGGATTTATGCGTGTGGGGATAAGATCATGAACTTTCAACTGGGTGGAATCCCAGGAAGTTTCAGATTTTGGATTCCACAGATGTAGCAAGATGTCTGACTTATTAAACTGGAACTTTAAGGATAGTTTTGCCTTGGACTCTGATTTAATTCTGCATGATACTTGGAATGCTGACATGTGCTCACTCTCCAATAGCAAAAAATAATACTCTCATCAAAATGACATGCTTCTCTCCTGCCCTTGGGTTAAGGAGCTGTCAGCAGTTCCAGCAGCCTAATGGCTGACTCGTAGTCGCAGGCAAGAGAGGCTTTTCATGGATCATCAGAGATTTTGCGGGTGTCTCTGGGATCGACAGGATATACCCCTACCTATCACCATCTCTACAGGATGGTTTAGGTCCAGATTGGACCGTCCAGATGACCGAAATTGGTAGCGATCTCCAGGAAAGCCCGTCATTTCACCGCAATGTCAAGTTCCTCCCGATGTGTATTACTCTTCATTTTTAAAAAGGACAATGCTTTTTTAAAAGAAGGCTGGTTGGGCTGAATGAGACTTGAGACATGTTTCCCTTGATAAGGTTGCCTTGAACCCTACTGTATCTAATTCTAGTCCAACATATACCACAAAGTCTCTCAAAGTTATTTCCAAAAAGAAATCATGTTTAAATTGTTAGCAATAGCAATAGCAGTAGACTTATATACCGCTTCATAGGGCTTTCAGCCCTCTCTAAGCGGTTTACAGAGAGTCAGCATATTGCCCCCAACAATCTGGGTCCTCATTTTACCCACCTCGGAAGGATGGAAGGCTGAGTCAATCCTGAGCCGGTGAGATTTGAACCGCTGAACTGCTGATCTAGCAGTAGCCTGCAGTGCTGCATTTAACCACTGCGCCACCTCAGCTCGGTTAGGCTTTCTTAGAAACAAAATACTTTTGTGCACATTTTAGATTTCCTGCCCAAAAATGTACATGAGCATTTTCATTGTAATTTTCATTGATATTCATTCATTCACAAATATTAATGTGTGAAATGATTTAACATAACATTGTAAGGGTGAACTGAAATTTTAAATATAGACGAAAGACACCTAGGACTTTTAATACTGGGATTTTGTTAAATCAAAAGAAGCCAAGCCATATCTTTACATTATTTATTTATTTTATCAAAATTTAAATCCTCTCTTAAGCTCACAGAGAGATGTGTATGGAACTGTTGTTCATTTGAATAATAATTATAAGAAATATACAATAATAATTGCAACTTTTATCTCCATTACAAGAAAACTGTCTCTGTTCCAGATCTTACTGGTCAATATCTGTAGACCTCATATTGTTCTTTCCAGATTATTATCCTCTACAGGATTCCAGATTCTTCTGAAACCATGATTTCCTCATAAGTTATACTTAGCCGCTTGGTACTTTTAAAAAAATTAAAAAGAGCCAAAAGATTATCAGATACAAAAGGGGCAAGCGCCAGGAAGTGGGGCAGGGTGTGATGATAAATCCCTTGTCATAAGAGGTTACTCTGGGGGATGTTTGTACAATCAGATGCCACATTGATCAGTTATGGCGTTGGCAGGCCAGCACAGACCTAGTCAAGGATCTCAAGGTTTTATCAGACCACGGGAAAACTGTTTTCCTCTGAGTCTGCCTATACCACTGTGAGAAAAATATCCCAGATAGATTTTCTACATATCAAAGAAATGGTCAGGGAGACTATGATCAAGAAAAAGCATCTAGTTTATTTCACTTGCGCAAGTGGATTCTCACACAAATGAGAATAACTATAAGGTACATAGGTGCACCTTAAATACACAAAATGATGTATCAAATGTGTCATAACTTGGATACAAAAATACAGTTGCATGCAAAAAAACCAATGTGAAAAGTACATGGAAATTCCCCAAATGGTCCAAAAAAACAAACAAAACAGTAACACTGTTCAGAAGCCCCAAAGGTCCTCGCTTTCCCAGAACTAAACAATAAGATCATTACCGGCTTCCTACAAAACATGTCCTGTTTAGCCATCAGGCTATTTCTGGTCAGGTCACCGTAACTTTCTGATTTTGCTCCATGCTGTGATTTTCCAGAGTAGCTTTCTGGCTAGTCTGATATTCAAAATGGAGTTTATCAGGTTTCTCAAATAACCTCAACCAATTTATTCAAATAACTAAGATTTCATACCTATTCTCACAATCACCCATGGCCACCATTAGTAAAGTGAAGATACCAAGGGCTGGAGAGCCGCCACAACTCACAGGTGACAAAAATGGCCCTCAATACTCCACTTCAATGGGATTCTCCAGCAACATTGAGGTAGTCCACCAGGATCTGTGGGGCTCCAGCCTATCTGAAAGACTATGAATGTTGAATAGCCTGAGAATAAGAACTATCCTAGAGGGGAAGGGGTTGTATTGAATGTATATAGTCGTGTTACCTGTGCTAAAATGAACTAGCCTTTAGATGACCCTAATTGTTAAATTGTGCTAAAGTGAAACTTACCTTTGGATCAGAGTTCTGGAGAACCAGTAGCAGAAATTTTGAGTAGTTAGGAGAACAGGTAGATACCAACTCTGACTGGCCCCAGCCGCATCCCTCCCAAGTCCCAGATGATTGGGAGAAAATGGGGATTTTGCAGTAACCTTCCCCTGGAGTGGGATGAGAATGGAGATTTCATAGTATCCTTCCCCTGCCATGCCCACCAAGCTACACCCACCAAGCCATGTCAACATTAACAGTAGTAAAAGTTTTGAAACCCATCACTGATTTAGAAGACTTCCCTGTTTTGGAAGGAAATTCAGAACTTTTGTATTTGGATGGGCTTTTTCTAGTTCTATAATTGGCTAAGGCCCTGTGAGCCTAGAGCATAAATTAATTTGGACTTTAAAAGGATCCAGGAGCTAAATTAGCAGTTAATTGACATTTGGGAAATTTTATGGAGGAAGAAGGATAAAGCAGAGGTTAAAGTACTAAAGCCTTAGATCATTCTTGTTTTTACATTTGGAGTTGAGGATAGTAAAAATAATAAAAGAAAGAACCAGGGAGTAAAAATTCCTTATTTCTTTTTTTGTGGATTTAAAGTGATTTTTGACAGTTTTTGACAATCAGCTGTTGGGGTATATTGCAGATTGGAGAGAGTCAGCTGCTGGTGAGAAGAGAATTCCTCAATACTTAGTGAAAGAAAAAAGGAGAGTACATATATGAAATTTGACCTTGGCTACTGGAAAAGATTCTTTGGAATGTGAGAACTTTTAAGGAGTGCTTTTTTTGCAACATTGTTTGGTTTTGACTTTCTATGGCCATGGAAGAAAATAAATTCTCAACTTGGATTGGACTGGACTAATATTAGAATTGTACATTAGAATCTGGAAATAAAAGGGGGGAAAGGAGTACATGGACTTTAAGTTTTAATAAAAAGTGATATAACCCATTTTTTAAAAAAAAATGTTAAATTAATTAAACTGGCATTATGGAGCCTTAAAAACTTTAATTGGTAAGAAAAAGTCAGAAATTCTGATGGAGCACACAGACCAGAAAATAGGAGAGATGGGGGATAAAGAAGGGCACAAATGAAGAACAATAAGATAATATGGAAGAAAAAAAAACTGAAAATAAAAAAGTTACATGATTTCACTGGGATTTGCAGTGGCACAAAAAGGTAGACAAGGGGGAATGTCCCCCCCCCCCCAAAAAAAAAATCAACAGCAAAGAAGGAAATAATGGAAATAGTGGGAAGAGACTAGGAAAAATTCTGGGGAAAACTACTAGAATAATAAAATCAAAAGTAAGAGAAAGGATTTTTGAAGAAAAGATACAATAATTATAAAAAGAAGAAAAAGAAGACACTAGGACCATGATGGCAACCTATAGAATGCATGCGCTGGCCAGCTGATTTTGGCTCTTTGAGGCAATTTATTGCCCTCTGGAGCGTGAAAAACCGGCCCTACGGGCAAATTGGAAGTTCAGAAACGTACTTCCGGTTTGCTTGTACAGCCAGAATTAGCCCGCTGGAGTCTTCAGGGGCCTTCCCTGAAGGCTCTGGAGGGCAAAATTCTACCCTATGAGCAAACCAACTGGTTTTTTGTGCTCTGGAAGGTTCAGGCAAGCTCCTGAAGCTTCTGGAGGGCCTTCGGGGGAGCTGCTTTTCCACTCCCCAGGCTCCTATAAGCCTCTGGAGCATGGGGATGGCGAAGAAAGCAATAGCAATAGCAATAGCAGTAGACTTATATACCGCTTCATAGGCCTTTCGGGCCTCTCTAAGCGGTTTACAGAGAGTCAGCATATTGCCCCCAACAATCTAGGTCCTCATTTTACCCACCTCGGAAGGATGGAAGGCTGAGTCAACCCTGAGCCGGTGAGATTTGAACCGCTGAACTGCTGATCTAGCAGTAGCCTGCAGTGCTGCATTTAACCACTGCGCCACCTTGGCTCTGGCATGCCTAAATGGGGGGGGGGAGTGATGGTGGTGCGTGCATGCATGCTGGAGTCATGCACAAAGCATTATGGGTGTGGCACGCCCATGCATGAAAAAGAAAATAATATGACTGAAATGGGAAACAGAACTATGATGTAAAATGGAATATGTATATGAGAGGATGTAAAAGAAAAGACCTGGACAACACTTTATTTACAAAAGAAGTCAAAATCTGTAATAAAAAATAGAAACCTTAAGGGGGGAAAAGACAATTTAAAAAAGGAACTGCTATATTATGCTTTGATATGCTAGATAAAGATGGAATATAATTTTAATAGACACCCAGAAATACAAACAATATATATAGAGAGAAATCATATGGGTTTCTTCTTTAGAATATTTTAAATAGCTTGCTGAACAAATCATTGGTGAATATTTCTTTTCCCTAGAGAAAACCAGGAAAATTATCTCTGTAATTTTCATTCCCAATACATTTGGTAGAGACATTGGAAAGCCTATGTGGTCCTGGAATCAGCAGCTATGATGTCTAAACGAGCAAAACTTTTTAAACCAAAGTGTTATCAAAATATTTTGAATAGGCTAAACATTTAATGGGCTAGGATAGCAATCAACCAGGCTCAGAATCCTCTAGGGATTTCTATGGAAACTTCCATACATTTGCTTTAGCGTTGCTTTCAAAGTAGCATCCCAAATGGATCCAGTCTTTATTTAAAGAGTAATTTCTGAAAAGTTTAACCCAAATACGCTTTACATTTTATTTTTAAGTGTTTTGTGTTATCTGTAGTGTACATGTGCATATTACACTGAATGACTTGGAATTGCAGCATTCTCAAGAATGTTAGCTTGTATGTGACAATATCTGAATGGATGAACCAATGAATATTAATAATCTTCTTAATAAAATTTGTGTTCTTAGTTTCTAGACTTTAAAACAGAATTCTGAGATATTAATTACCTCAAACATTGTAAAATTGTGTCCAACTCAAAGTTAAACAAAAGATGCGTGAAGCACTTGCAGCAGGGGTAGGTTGCTCCCGGTTCTAACCAGTTCTATAGAAGAGGTTCCTGAAATCTACCGTATCTTTTAGAACCCCTTCCTCCACTGGGACAGTACCAGAATGCCTGCCCTGGCCTCCTTGCTGGCTCCTCCTGTCCCGTTCCATCGCCGCTTGCTCCCCCCCTGCCCATTTGCGCCATGCTTGCCCTGTCCACCACTCACTAATTGGCTGGCTCACCAATTGCCCCACCCACCTCTAAGAGACCTATTTAAACCCAATTACCTTTTTTCCTGTTTGAGTCTCTCATCATTGCTTGCCTTCCCTGCTGCTATTGCTGCCTGCCTCCCTCAGGTAAGTAACTGCAACTAAGGATGGGGCAGGGGACAGCAGAAAGCCAGCTGGAATGGCCTGCCATGGCCCTGCACTATAAGCGAGTCTGGTGATCTTTTGTGCCCTTGCAAGGATCCCGGACTTGCTCTTAGTGCAGGGCTGCATGGCCACCAGTAAGCGGAGCGGCAGCAGGACCCTAGGTGGTGTGGCTGGCTTTCTTGGCAAGTTCAGGGACCTCACTCCCTGGGCTTGCTCATCCCAGTTGGCCGCACCTAAGTGCAGGCAGGCCACACGGGGGGGGGGCAGCAGGCCAGCTGGAGCAGCCTGCCACGGCCCTGCACTATAAGTGAGTCCAGTGATCTTTTTCAGACTTCGCAAGGATCCCAGGTTTGCTTATAGCATAGGGCCACATGGCCACGAATAAGCACGGGGGACAGTGGCAGTAAGCTAGAGGGCCCCCTAGGCGCAGCTCCAGCTATCTCTTTCCAGCCACGCCCAGCAGCTGCAGTGACATCAGGAAGATGAAGTGAGAGTGAAGGGAGGCGAAGGGGCTTAATGCCCTGCTGCCTGCGGGCTCACACCGGCAGGAGCTGAAAGGTTTTCCTTGGGGCAGCAAGCATGAAAACCTCAGGAGGTGTGGGGGTGGATCAGAGTCGAGGATGCCTGGGGATAGGTGCGGCTTTTCCTTCTGGCTTGCTTAGGCACAGCGTCCTGGAACTTACCATGGGGTGCGTGGATGTGTGAATGATGAGGGTCAAGCCAAAAGAGTCGGATTCCGATCTTTAGGGCACCCCCTTGGCGTTGCTTTATGAAAACCCCTTGAGGGCTGAGAAGAAAAGATGAATGGTAACTAAGAAGCCTTTTTTTTTAATATCCCTCCCCACCTCCCCCTTTTCTCAGTTCTGGTGAATGCGCCTTCTCACTGTCTTCATTAACTCCGCTCCTTCTTGTTTACCTACATGTGTGGCTTCTTTGTCAGGTTCCACAATTAGTGTGTTCACTCTTAAGCAACGTTATAATAACTCTGGCTCTGGCTCTTTCAAAGTAGATGTATAGTTTATCTTGAGGGCAAACAGCACCATTTCATTTTTAATAGATGCCACCCAGTGTGCTCACCATAAAGACATGACAACAAAGGTTATCTTAACCTGGAGGCTTTTGTAAGAGAAGATTGAGGAGATAGCAGAGGAGTTATGCCTCCTAATCCCTCCCATCTCCAAACATTCACAGTTAAAGTGGCTATCTCTAGAGCAGTGTTTCTCAACCTTGGCAACTTTAAGATGTGCAGACTTCAACTCCCAGAATTCCCCAACCAGCCATGCTAGTTGAGGAATTCTGGGAGTTGAAGTACACAAGTCTTAAAGCTGTCAAGTTTGAACACCCCTGGTTTTTCTAAAGGGTTAGGGGTGCAAGGGTCTTGTAACTTGACAGCTTTAAGACTTGCACACTTCAATGCCAGAGTTCCTGAGCCAACATGACTGGAGGAGGAATTCCGGAGTTGAACTCCACAAGTCTTAAAGCTGTGAAGTTTGAATACCCCTGGGGTTTTTTTCTAAAAGGTTAGGGGTGCAAGGTTCTTGTAACTTTACACCTTTAAGACTTGTGTGCTTCAAATGCCATAGTTTCTAAGCCAACATTTTGGTTGCTAAGCAAGAGCATTGTTAAATGAGTTTCACCACCTTTTACAAGTTGGCCATGCCCACCAGTCACATGACTGCCAAGCCACTCCCACTTGGTCACATGGCTTGCAAGCCACTCCCACCTGGTCACATGGCCAGCAAGACACTCCCACAAAGCAGGCCACACCTATAGAAGAGATTCTAAAAAAAAATTGAAACCCACCAATGATGGCAGTATTCAAGGTAACAGGTAATTTCTAGGTAATTTCCACTTAATCACATGGAAATTATAAATTTGTCATGTTATTAATCTCAGCGTGGTCAAGTTTTTCTAATTAGTATTTAATCCCAGTTTGATACAGTAAAGGAGTATAATAATTGCCAATTGCTATTATAGAGCTTTAACATACAGATCAACAAGTTAAACAATTCTCTTTTTCCAGATTATATATTCAATCAAAATATTTGTATCTCAGGAGAATTGCTTGTACACTCTCCATCCACCTTGTTTCAATAACTTCTTCAGAACTCTTCAAACTCTTCAGAGTTTTCCTGACATTTTATCCAAGAAAATTACTGGAAGGCCTATAGGCATTTATTTAAAAGAAACAAGGATTGCAGATTTAGAAATGAGAGAGAACCATAGATCAACAGCAAATCAATTTTGAAAATACTAGTATTAATAGACAATGTTCTGTAAAAGCCTACATCAGTATATTGTTCTAGAGTTATTAACTTATTTGCATATTTTTTCATTTGTTATATATTTTATTGATTCAGTTACCCACCTGCCCAAAAGCAGTATTTGTTCAGAATATGTTCTGATATACAAGAGAATCACCATTGCTATGGGAAATTATGCAGCTGACTGAAAAAAAAGATAATGCTAGAAGAATAAAGGAATCGAAGGAGAAAAACATTCATTGTCAGATTATTTTAAAATAAGTCTGTGGGGAAACACACAGGAAAACTAAAGAAGGGAGTATGAGAAACACACATAATGGTGAAGAAGGACAAATCTCATCATAATACTTCAAAGTGATTTCAAACCATAAAAAATAATGCTCAACAGGATTGTAAGAAAAAAATGAACTAAAAAGCCAATGCAGTTTGCCATTAAAGATGTTCTCTGATGGGTTCGGGTAATTATTATTATTATTATTATTATTATTATTATTATTATTATTATTATTATTATTATACAATTGTATCACAGCGGCCAGTTGTTTCGCCGGATTTGGCATTGGTTACTAGTCGGGCCACACCCAGGGGCATAGGATGTCGTAACGTATTTTCGTAATATGCATGCAGATCCAAGCAGTGCGGCTTTTTGCATTTGACTGATGGTGATTTTGTCAATTTTTAACTGTTTTAAATGTAATTCTAGTGCTTTTGGAATAGCACCCAGTGTGCCAATTACCACTGGAATTATCACTGCTGGTTTGTGCCATAGTCGTTGAATTTCGATTTTTAAGTCCTGGTATCTTGCGATTTTTTCATGTTCCTTCTCGGCGACCCTACTATCACCTGGTATTGTGATGTCTATGATTGTGACCTTATTTTTCTCAACCAGTGTGATGTCTGATGTATTATGCACCAGTATTTTGTCGGTTTGTATACGGAAATCCCACAAGATCTTGACCATCTGATTTTCGGTGACTTTTTCAGGCTGATGTTCCCACCAGTTTGTTGCTGTTTTAATATTATAATTTTTGCACAAATTCCAATGGATCATTTGTGCTACTGAATTGTGCCGCAATTTATAATCAGTCTGCGTGATTTTTTTACAGCAGCTGAGTATGTGATCAACAGTTTCATCAGCTTCTTTGCAAAGTCTGCATTTGGCATCATCAGAGGATTTTTCGATTTTGGCCTTAATGGCATTTGTGCGGATAGCTGCAAACTTCAAAGAAAAGCTCTTGCCAGCTGGATCTCTCACTCATTATTTTTTGCCTGAAGAATGAGTTTATCTACCAGGTATTTAGGCAGATAACGCGGCCGGGAACCCGGGGGCAGCTCGTTAAGCTGCCGCCATCAGCAAGGTCCCGCCCCGGACTCTGTTTCTTTCTTTAATGTACCTGTTGTTAACCATAACCAAGTTTGTTCACTGTCCACTTTATCTTTTATTTATTCCAGAAATTGGCCATGCAATGCTTTGTTCTGCCAAGTCTCCATTCTTGATTTTATCACATCTTTTCTGTATTCTTGTTTTGTCTGTTGGGCATTCAGTAGATTTTTGTTCTTTACTTCGATTAATAGATGTTCTTGACTTTCTTTTAAATAATCAGCCAGTGCATGTTTTTCTTCTTCAACTATTTGCTTCACTTGTAATAATCCTCTGCCTCCTGATTTTCAGGGCAGATATAGTCTATCAGTATCACCACATGGATGTAAACTGTAGTCCATTGTCATTAGTTTCCTGGTATTTCGGTCCAAAAGGTCCAAATCAGCTTGTGTCCAGTTAACTATACCAGCTATGTATCTTATAACTGGTATTGCCCAGGTATTTATGGCCTTGATTGTATTTCCACCATTCAATTTAGATTTCAAAATTTTCCTAACTCTGTTGGTGTACTCTCGCCTGACAATAGTTTTTATTTCTCCATGCTTCATGTTATCCAACTGCAGAATGCCTAAGTATTTGTAGGCTTCATTTTCTTTGCATTTAATTAATTGGCCATTGGGCATTTCAATTCCCTCACATGCAGTGATTTTGCCCCTTTTTATGGATACAGTGGTGCATTTTTCCATGCCAAACTGCATTGAAATATCGGTGCTGAATACTCGGACTGTGTTTGTCAATGATTGGATTTTTATTTCTGACCTTCCATAGAGTTTCAAATCATCCATATATAGTAAATGCGAAATTTTTTCAGCTTATTATTGTTGTTATTGTTATTATTAATAATAATAATAGCCGAGGTGGCAGGCCACTTCTTTAGCTGACTGCTATCTGCAGTTCAGCAGTTCAAATCTCACCGGCTCAAGGTTGACTCAGCCTTCCATCCTTCCGAGGTGGGTTAAATGAGGACCCAGATTGAGGGGGCAATATGCTGACTCTGTAAACCGCTTAGAAAGGGCTGAAAGCCCTATGAAGCAGTGTATAAGTCTAACTGCTATTGATGATAATAATAATAATAATAATGACAAAATACTGGCGCATAATACACCAGACATCACACTGGTTGAGAAGAAATAAGGTTACAATCATAGACATCGCAATTCCAGGTGATAGCAGGGTCACCGAGAAGGAATATGAAAAAGTCACGAAATACCAGGACTTAAAAATCGAAATTCAATGATTATGGCACAAACCAGCAATGGTAATTCCAGTGGTAATTGACACACTGGGTACTATTCCAAAAGCACTGGAATGACATTTAAAACAGTTAAAAATTGACAAAATCACCATCAGTCAAATGCAAAAGGCCGCATTGCTTGGAACTGCACGCATATTATCATGACATTAGTGGCATTACATTGCTCTTTGTCATGTTTACTTTGTCACTTTGGTAAAATCATCAGATTCAGAAAACACTTCTGCTTTCTAATAGTGTCTAAGGAGGAAATAAAAAATATTATAAAAAGGAGAACAAACTCTTAGAAAAATATGAGAAAAATGAGACTTATTGTTAATTAATTCATTGTTTGGAATAAAAAAGAGAATTAGCCTGGAACCATTATGTTTCCACGAGTAACACATGTCCAATCACTCTTAAATTCTGTTAATCATTATCTAGCACCAAAATAGTGCTGACCATTACTTGATTAAATTCCTGTGAATAGGCATGAACAATAAATTAGTTTAATTGTAACTTAACACATGGCCCTGGTCTGATAGATGAAGATGTAAGTATAGATATAGGTATTGGTTTAGCTATAAGGCTGCCCAGCTAGAAACCAATTCTGGGTGGTTTAAATTACTGAGAATAAATAATAATAATAAAGAAACTACGTATATGTGGAGATACTAAGATACGACAAGAGCTGTAGAGTTCCCTACCCCAGAGCCTGGGTTTATAACTAGGTTCTTAAAGACTTCCTCAACTCCATTACATCAGAGAGATATGCATCTTAAGAAAAAGAAAACCCAAAGTGATTTTAGTAGTATTTAAATTAAAAAAAGTTTCCTGTACTGCTGCAAAGAAGATCAAAAATTATTTCTTTAAACATTTCCTTTATTTTTTCATGATTGTTTTAAAATCTTTCCTAGCTTGATGTTTCTGTAGTCTTGAATGTTGCAAAAAATACTTCTTCAATAAAAATTGTATATAAAAAACACTGTTGCATTTGTTTCGAGCAGAATAAGAGAGTCAGGTATAGAATGTGGACTTACCATTGACAACATATTTGACCTGGAGGACACCTGTATGGACTTAATAAATGGTATTCACAGTCCACAAGACAGGCACCAACGTTTATGGGACAATCAATGATACCATTATCATCAATAGCTGCTGTGTAAAAAATGGGAGGAAAATACCATTGTCATTTTGGAAACTGTATTTATTTATTATTAGTTATTATATTTTATTATTTTCCTAAATCTTACATGTTTCATGATTTATATTCATTCTACAAATAATAATGATGATGATGATGATGATGATGTTAATAATAATAATAATAATATTAATAATAATAACTCCGCCGTTGCCGGTCCCAAGCCCGGATGAGAAAGGAGGAAGGTTGGGATCAGGTTGGCATCTGGTCCCGTAAAAAAAAACCCCCGCCAACCCATACAATATGGTGAAAAAAACGAATAAGAATTCCATACCGCATCGGTCATCGCGCGGGTTAACAAGGGCCGCGGCGGATGTTGGGGTCCCTGGACATCCGTCGACAAGTGGGCTACAAGTGGACCAGCCAACAAAACGACAAAAATATAGTGCAGATGAAAACCGTGCCATAATGGCCTGTTACTACAATCCGAGAAGGAACATGAAAAAATCGCAAGATACCAGGACTTAAAAATCGAAATTCAACGACGATGGCACAAACCAGCAGTGGTAGTTCCAGTGGTAATTGGCACACTGGGTGCTATTCCAAAAGCACTGGAATTACATTTAAAGCAGTTAAAAATTGACAAAATCACCATCAGTCAAATGCAAAAAGCCGCACTGCTTGGATCTGCACGCATATTACGAAAATACGTTACGACGTCCTAGGCCCCTGGTTGGGGCCCGACTAGTAACCAATGCCAAATCCGGCGAAACAACTGGCCGCTGTGATACAATTGTATAATAATGATGATATGAGGCACGAATCATCCAATATAAACAAAATCAGCAATTTCGATCAGACCAACGGCGTTTTTATCAAAGTCTTAATGTGAATGGTGACACCAAAAGTGAAAAACCAGAAAAGCAGGCCACAGTTGAATTCTGGAAAGAATTGTGGGAAAATGCAAAGGACTACAACAAGGAAGCAAAGTGGATACATGACTTTGAGAAAAGCATTGGCAACAAACAAATGCAAGTATTAGAAATAACAACTGAGATGATCAAAAATCGAGTTAAAAAGGTAAAGAATTGGACATCACCTGGAAAGGACCAATTACATGGTTTCTGGCTCAAATATCTGACCAGTTTACATGCAATATTGGCCAGGCAACTGAATGAAATTTTACAAAAGGGCCAAATTGATGAATGGTTGACAACTGGAAAAACATACTTGATTCAGAAAGATCCAACTAAAGGAACAACACCTGAAAACTATAGACCAATAACATGCTTGCCAACAACCTTCAAATTACTCACAGGCATTATTGCAGATAACATGATGGATTATTTGGAAACAAACAACATCTTGCCAGTAGAGCAAAAAGGCAACAAAAGAAGGAGCAGGGGCACAAAAGATCAGCTTCTAATTGATAAAATGATATTAGAAAATTGTAAGAACAGAAAAACGAACTTGAATATGGTCTGGATTGATTACAAAAAGGCATTTGACTCACTGCCACATAGTTGGATCATAAAATGCTTAGAAACAACTGGCATTAGCAAAAATATTACATCCTTTACTGAAAAGGCAATGAAACAATGGAGAACTGAGTTGGCAGTAGGGAATGAGAGCTACGGAATGGTTAATATCAAGCGAGGAATTTTCCAGGGTGATTCACTTTCACCTCTTCTCTTCATCATCGCAATGATCCCACTATCAGTAATCTTAAAAAAAATGAAATTAGGCTACCAAACAGCCAAAAAAGCTGAAAAAATTTCGCATTTACTATATATGGATGATTTGAAACTCTATGGAAAGTCAGAAATAGAAATCCAATCATTGACAAATACAGTCCGAGTATTCAGCACCGATATTTCAATGCAGTTTGGCATGGAAAAATGCGCCACTGTATCCATAAAAAGGGGCAAAATCACTGCATCTGAGGGAATTGAAATGCCCAATGGCCAACTAATTAAATGCAAAGAAAATGAAGCCTACAAATACTTAGGCATTCTGCAGTTGGATAACATCAAGCATGGAGAAGTAAAAACTATTGTCAGACGAGAGTACACCAACAGAGTTAGGAAAATTTTGAAATCTAAATTGAATGGTGGAAATACAATCAAGGCCATAAATACCTGGGCAATACCAGTTATAAGATACACAGCTGGCATAGTTAACTGGATACAAGCTGATTTGGACCTTTTGGACCGAAAAACCAGGAAACTAATGACAATGCACTACAGTTTACATCCACGTGGTGATACTGATAGACTATATCTGCCCCGAAAATCAGGTGGCAGAGGATTATTACAAGTGAAGCAAACAGTTGAAGAAGAAAAACATGCACTGGCTGATTATTTAAAAGAAAGTCAAGAACATCTATTAATCGAAGTAAAGAACAAAAATCTACTGAAGGCCCAACAGACAAAACAAGAATACAGAAAAGATGTGATAAAATCAAGAATGGAGAGTTGGCAGAACAAAGAGCTGCATGGTCAATTTCTGGAAAAAATAAAAGATAAAGTGGACAGTGAACAAACTTGGTTATGGTTAAAAACAGGTACATTAAAGAAAGAAACAG
This sequence comes from Thamnophis elegans, assembly GCF_009769535.1. Classification (NCBI taxonomy): domain Eukaryota; kingdom Metazoa; phylum Chordata; class Lepidosauria; order Squamata; family Natricidae; genus Thamnophis; species Thamnophis elegans. The sequence goes on from NC_045544.1 coordinate 109,597,539, forward strand.
AGTCACTAATCCTTGCTGCGCAAGAACAAGCTATCCGCACAAATGCCATTAAGGCCAAAATCGAAAAATCCTCTGATGATGCCAAATGCAGACTTTGCAAAGAAGCTGACGAAACTGTTGATCACATACTCAGCTGCTGTAAAAAAATCGCGCAGACTGATTATAAATTGCGGCACAATTCAGTAGCACAAATGATCCATTGGAATTTGTGCAAAAATTATAATATTAAAACAGCAAAAAACTGGTGGGAACATCAGCCTGAAAGAGTCACAGAAAATCAGATGGTCAAGATCTTGTGGGATTTCCGTATACAAACCGACAAAATACTGGCGCATAATACACCAGACATCACACTGGTTGAGAAAAATAGGGTCACAATCATAGACATCGCAATACCAGGTGATAGCAGGGTCGCCAAGAAGGAACATGAAAAAATCGCAAGATACCAGGACTTAAAAATCGAAATTCAACGACTATGGCACAAACCAGCAGTGGTAATTCTAGTGGTAATTGGCACACTGGGTGCTATTCCAAAAGCACTGGAATTACATTTAAAACAGTTAAAAATTGACAAAATCACCATCAGTCAAATGCAAAAAGCCGCACTGCTTGGATCTGCACGCATATTGCGAAAATACGTTACGACGTCCTAGGCCCCTGGGTGGGGCCCGACTAGTAACCAATGCCAAATCCGGCGAAACAACTGGCCGCTGTGATACAATTGTATAATAATAATAATTGATCATATACTCAGCTGCTGTAAAAAAATCACACAGACTGATTATAAATTGCGGCACAATTCAGTAGCACAAATGATCCTTTGGAATTTATGCTAAAATTATAATATTAAAACAGCAACAAACTGGTGGGAACATCAGCCTGAAAAAGTCACCGAAAATCAGATGGTCAAGATCTTGTGGGATTTCCGTATACAAATGGACAAAATACTGGCGCATAATACACCAGACATCACCCTGGTTGAGAAAAATAAGGTCACAATCATAGACATCGCAATACCAGGTGATAGCAGGGTCGCCGAGAAGGAACATGAAAAAATCGCAAAATACCAGGACTTAAAAATCGAAATTCAACGACTATGGCACAAACCAGCAGTGGTAATTCCAGTGGTAATTGGCACACTGGGAGCTATTCCAAAAGCACTGGAATTACATTTAAAACAGTTAAAAATTGACAAAATCACCATCAGTCAAATGCAAAAAGCCGCACTGCTTGGATCTGCACGCATATTACGAAAATATGTTATGACGTCCTAGGCCCCTGGGTGGGGCCCGACTAGTAACCAATGCCAAATCCGGCGAAACAACTGGCCGCTGTGATACAATTGTATAATAATAATAGAGAGATTTTATTTTCTTGGACTGCAAGATCAGTTCAGATGGTAACTGCAACTATGAAATTAAAAGACTCTTGTTCCTTGGGAGGAAAGCTATGGCAAATTTAAGCAGCATATTAAGAAGATGGACATCACTTTGTCAACAAAGGTTTTGCAGAGTCAAAGCTATATATTTCCCAGCAGTAATATATGGCTGTTAGAGTTGAATTATAAGGGTGGTAGAGAACCAAACAATTGGTGCTTTCAAATTGTGGTTTTGGAGGAGTCTCTTGGATTGTAAGGAGATCAAATCAGTCAATCCTAAAGGAAATCAACCCTCGTTGCTCTTCGGAAGGACAGATACTGAATCTGAAGCTCAAATAATTTGGCCACCAAATGAGAAGAATGGACTAATTGAAAAGATCTCGATGTTGGGAAAGATTGAAGGCAAAAGGAGAAAGAGACAAAAAAGGATAGACACATAGATAGTGTCATTGACATAATAACCATGAACTTGGGCAAACTCTGATATAATGGAGGACCAGGCGACCTGATCAGCTATAATCCATAAGTTTGGACAAAACTTAGCAACAGAACAACAAGAAGAAACATTACTGTAAGCTATATATTTATTTGATTAACTTAAAATAGGATCACCTGAAGAAATACTTACAACTTTAAGAAACTTCATAATAGGAGGAACAGTACTACCTAACAAGTGTATAGCATGTAGATAAAAATGCAGCTAAGCATTTACCACAAGCATTTCAGATTTTTGAGTGAATTTTTTGTGTGTGAATCAAAAACATATCAAGAGAAGCTAGAAGACAAAAAAGCAATGATGCATTAAAAAGTTTATTTTATTTATTATTTGGATTTATGTGTCACCCATCTCATCTAGAAGTGCCTTTTTGAATATTGAATTTAAAAGAACTTAATAAACTAAGATAGAATTAGAAGGACAAAAGCGCAAACTACTAAGACAAAGCATGGCATTATTATAGAAGACAGGCTGGAGAAATTATTATAGAATTTATTATTATAGAAGACAGGCTGGAGAATTTAAGAGAGGTTGAAAAGGAAATACTAGGTGATTTTTGAAGAATTTCAAAAGATGATATGATCCCTCTGACACATTTCTTGTTGGAAAAGTAGGGTGGGAAGAAACTTCTTAACATTGTAGATTGAAATACCCTTTACGGTTTTTGACTGGTGGTCAATACCAAAAATAAAATATGTAAAGAATCATTGTGAAAAGTATTTGCGATTAGTCTCAAGTATACTTTTCCTCTAGACCATCTGGGTCATTTTAGCTTCTCTCCTTACCTGCTTGGTGGGAAAACATGAAGATGGCAACAAGGAGGAGAAGAGCCTTCATGGCTAAAGCTCAGAGCAACCAGTTCAAGAGGCAGGAGTCTCCAAGTCAGGTCAAGTGGTACTGGGCAGTTCTTTGCAGAGGCTATTTATGAAGCTTTAAGAAGCACAAGGGTCAAAGGTGGCTTAATTTTTGGCAACCTGGAGGAATGACATGTGGAAGCCAGCAGGAATTCTAGGAAAGGAAGGAAAGATAGTAGCCAGTTAAAAATATTTTTAGGCTAATCAGATGTGTAATTTAGCGTAGCTAAAGCAGTTATTGTTTATTTTGATTTTCCTCTCTCTCTCAGCCACAAGAGGGAGCTTCAGTACAAAGAGCATAACAACATGAAAACTGCTCAGTTACCAGGAATAATTATAATCTAATTTTAATAGTTTTAATGTTGTAAAGGTAATACTAAAAAGGCATATTTTTTCTCACACACAGTACCATTTGGTTATTTAAATACTGTAACGTTAAGAATGAACTTTCTCTGATCTCCAACTCTTTAAATCTTTTTCATTTAATAAATGCATATTTTAGGTCAAAGATTACTTACTATTTCTCTAATATGAATGGGAGGAAATATAGCAAAGTAGCATTCAATATAGAAGTCCGGCTTCCTTCTTCTGTTTCCTTTTCTTCAGTTTAAAGCATTTCTTATAAGGGAATGGAAGGTGATCTCTCTAAATAAATTATTTAACAATACATTTGCATTCCTTTGTTTTTAACACAATAGCTTACTGCTTTCTCTGGAAATACAATAAAAACACTCTCCATGTCTTATCTCTTTTTATAAATAAATCTTTAAAGCCTTGATAGTCTTTGTTAAGAAAAATCAATTAAAGATTAGATTTATAGTTTAACTTTGATCAAATAAGACAACTTTATAGTTGTTCTTTTTACTTTTAAAAATGTTGCTCTCTTATCCCTCTAAATAGTGTCCTAAAACCTTATTTCTTTTCATTTCCTTGTTGACTTTTTTAAAGGAACTCCTTTAAAGTGTAACATGTCTCTTATGTTAATCTAAGGTAAGAAAGTTGCCCAAGCCACTCTTCTGGTTTATTATTTTTGTGTTCCTTTTACTTATTAAGACATCAGCCACTTAAATTTATAAAATTCCGTGTAACGTCTTTTTCCATATCATTACATACTTAAACTTGTCATTTTAAAATCCACATTAAACAGTCTCACTCTCAATGATATTTTTTCTATTTCTAATTTTAAAACCCTTTTTATGGTAGCACACAATATTAGAAAATTTCTGAAGGGTTTTTCACCAAATATCCTTAATTTGTTTTTAAATTAAAATACTTTTCTCATTCTGCGTAAGTGTATCTCTTCTCCTTTAAAAATGGCCTTTAAATCTCTCTTATAATATTTTTTTCTAGTTCACATTTCCCCTTGGGAAGATTTCTAGCACTTAGCTTCAACATCTTCAAATATTTTTAAAGAGAATTTTAAATAACCCACAGGATGGATTTCAAAATCTTATTTGATTTCTTAATCCATTTATAACTTTCCAGAATAAGTATTCTAATCAGGATTTTCCTGTTTATTTCCTGTTTAATCATCATTATTGCTCTTCTCTGCACTCTTTCTAGAGTCTCAACATCCTTTTTACATTGTGGCAACCAAAATGGATGTAGTATTACAAGTGTGGTCTTTCAAAGACATTATTAACTGGTATTAACACTTCACATGAATTTAATTCTATCTCTCTGTTTATTCAGCCTAGAACCGTGATGGCTTTTTTGGCAGTTGCTGCACACTGCTGGCTCATATTTAAATGATTGTCCACTAGGATTCCAAGATCCCTCTCATGGCTCCTACTATTGAGGTAGATACCACATATTCTAAAGCTGTCCACTTGGTTTTTGTTACCTAAATGAATAATCTTACTATTTTTAGTGGATCTTTCAGTTTGACATTTTTTTTTTACCAGAAGACTGGTTCCAAAGCAATTCCTAATGGATGCTTTAAAGTGGGGGATATATTGTACACACAAGGTTATATTATAAACACTGATTGCCTTTGTTCTGTTCCAGCTTGATTGGTAACTTAATTGTGACATCTTTGCTGTTGTAACTGGACACTTATACCTTCTTATATCAAAAATATAATTAATCTGATTTCTTTCATTTTGATTTCTGTATGCTTAATTGGGTGATATTTGTGCACACAGGTGTTGTTTTTGGCTATATTAAAAAATGTTTAAATTGGAAAAAAGATGACAGGTTATTCTACTGCTTCATTTCTGTGTCTTCTATTTCTATGTTTTCTTTCTCTCTCTCTCCAAGTTTGTTGATCTTGCTAGTATATTCCTACAAATTCAGATTGAATTTGACCATAAAACCAAGTTTGTGGAAAGGTTTGTAGCTTTGCCATGGAACAGTCAGATTTTCCTGGGGTCCCGGGATCGCCACTGAATTCTGGTCATCTGGACGGTCCATTCGGACCTAAACCATCCCATAGAGACTGTGATAGGTAGGGGTAAATCCTGTCGATCCCAGAGACACCCGCAAAGTCTCTGATGATCCGGGAAAAAGTCCCTTTTGCCAGCAATTAAGAGTCAGCCTCTTGACTGCCATAACTGCTGACCACCCCATCATCCAAACAATTATTATGCTGTAGGAATGAGTTCATTGAAATCAACTGACTATTGTATGACAAAAGACTTTTTCTTGATTAGCTTTCCTGGTTTGTTTGTTGCTAAAGACTATTAGATGTTTCTTGTCAGGGTCTACAAGCTACAATACTGAAGTTGATTGACAATGGAACAAAATATGTGCCCGAGCCTTTAAATGTTTTGTGGAATATGTCCTGTGTATTGTATCAAAGAAATCTTACAATCTAATTTACCTCACAGGATTGCTACACTGTTTTCCCCAAAATGAGATCTCGCCAGATAATAAGTCCCATTGGGCTTTTGAGTGCATGCGCTAAAATAGCTTGCTGAACAAATCATTGGTGAATATTTTTTCCCTAGAGAAAACTGGGAAAAATATTGTTCCAATTTTCATTCCCAATGCATTTGGTAGAGACATTGGAAAGACTATTTGGGCCTGGGATCAGCAGCTACGATGTCTAAACAAGCAAAACTTTATTTAATCAGAGAACCAAAGTGTTATCAAAATATTTTGAATAGACTAAATATTTAATGGGCTAGGATGCAATCAACCAGACTCAGAATCCTCCAAGGATTCCTATGGAAACTTCCATACATTTGCTTTAGCATTGCTTTCAAAGTAGCCCATATGGCATCCCAAATGAATCAAGTTTTTATTTAGAGTAATTTCTGAAAAGTTTAACCCAAATATTGTTTACATTTTATTTTTAAGTGTTTAGTGTTATCTGTAGTTGTACATGTGCATATTACACTGAATGACCTGGAATTCCAGCATTCTCATGAAAGTTAGCTTTTAGGTTGCAATATCTGAATGGATAAACAGAAAGGTTTAGGTTTAGGTTTAGGTTTATTGGACTTATATGCTGCCATTCTCCCAAAGGACTCAGGGCGGCGTAAAACATAAAAACACATATTACAAAAGTTAAAAGAAAGATTAAATAGAATATCCAAAAAACCCAATAGACTTTTACAATGAGATTTAGAAATTAAATTAAAATTAACAATTAAAATTAATAATTTATTTTATTCAGGTTAGGCCAGCTTGCTAGAAAAGCCAACTTTTTAGGGCATGCCGGAAGGACTGGAGGTCGGGAATTATGTGACGCTCCGGGGGCAGCTCATTCCAAAGGGAAGGTGCTTCCAAAGAGAAGGCTCTGCCCCTGGGGGTCACCAGCCAACACTGCCTGGCCGACAGCACCCTGAGAAGGCCAACTCTGTGGGATCGTACTGGATGGTGGGAGGCTACCGGTGGCAGTAGGTGGTCTCGCAAGTACTCTGGGCCTAAGCCATGGAGCATTTTAAAGATCAAATTAACCACTTGAATCGCACCTGGAAAACAACCGGCAACCAGTGCAGGCCGCCTAAAAGGGGTGTAACATGGGAACACATAGGTACCCTCATGACAACCCACGCAGCCGCATTCTGGACCAGCTGAAGTCTCCGGGTGCTCTTCAAGGGAAGCCCCATGTAGAGAGTGTTACAGTAATCCAGGTGAAAAAGTATGAGGGTGTGAGTGACTGTGCACAGGGCATCCTGATCCAGGAAGGGGCACAACTGGCATACCAGGCAAACCTGGTAAAAGGCTCCCCTGGTCATGGCCGTCAGGTGTTCTTTTAAACTAAGCTGCGCATCCAGGAGGACTCCCAGATTGTCCCTATAATCTCCCCCTATAATCTCCCCCTATAATCAAAGATGGTACAAGATGCACAAATTGGGATGACAGGAACCACAGCCACTCAGTCTTGGAGGGATTGAACATGAGTCTGTTCATCCCCATCCTGATCCATACAGCCTCCAGGCATTGGAAAATCATGTCGAGGACATCATTTGAGTGGTTTGGGGTAGAGATGAAAACTTGGGTATCATGAACGTATTGATGATTCTGTACCCCAAAACCACAGATGATCTTGCCCAGTGGTTTCATGTATATGTTGAACAGGAGGGGTGAGAGAATCGACCCCTGGGACACCCCACAAGTGCCATGCCTCAGTATCAATCTCTGCCTTCCAGTCAACACGAACTGCGATTGATCCAACAGGTAGGAGGAGAACCACCGCAAAACAGTGTCCCCCACTCCCAACCCCCCAAGTCGTCGCAGTAGGATACCGTGGTCGATGGTATCAAAAGCCACCAAGAGGTAATAGGACCAGGACTGAGGAACAACCCCTGTCCCGGGTCCGCCAGAGATCATCGACCAACATGACCAATGCCATCTCTATGCTGTAACCAGGCCTGAACCCCAACTGAAACGGATCCAGATAGGAAGCTTTGTCCAGGTACTGGGGAAGCTGACGTGCTACCATACTCTCAACAACCTTCACTACAAAGCAAAGGTTGGAGACTGGACAATAGTTGGCTAAAGAGGCTGGGTCCAGAGAAGGCTTCTTAAGGAGGGTCCTCACCACTGCCTCCTTCAAGGTGGTGGGAAAGAACCCTTCTCTCAATGAAGCATTGGTATTCACCAGGGCCAGCCTCATGTCACCTCCCGGGAAGCCGAAACTAACCAAGAGGGACATGGGTACAGCACACAAGTTGCAGCACTGAATCTCTCAATAATCCTGTCCATGGCCTCAGGAGTCACAGGATCAAACTCATCCTAGATAGTTTCCACAAGGTTCTTCCATGTCGACTCGGCCAAATCTACCCAGTCAGAGTCCAAGCCTGCCCGAATCTGAGTGATTTTATCCTGCAGATACTGAACAAATTCCTCAGCCCTACCCTGCAAGGGGTCTTCCCCAGTTCCTTGATTAAGTAAGGAGCATGTCACCCTAAACAGGGTGGCTGGGCAGTTATCTGCGGATGTGATAAGTGCGGAAAAATGTTGCTGTTTTGCTGCTTTTATCACAACTAAGTAGGATTTTATATGAATTCTTACTAGTGTTCAGTCGGATTTGGACCAGCTGGCCCACCAATCACTCTCTAGGCGTCTTTTCTGGTGTTTCATCTCCCAGAACTTCTCGGTAAACCAGGGAGCTACCCAGGATCGGCACTGGGTCAGATGTTCAAAGGCACAATGCGGTCCAAGGCCCCAGTGGCCGCCCTATCCCAGGCTTCCGCTGGGGCTTTGGTCGAACTGTGAACAAGGAATTCAGGAAAGAAAAAAGAGTATGAAGCACTTGCAGTACTCAAGGTAATACACCTAATCACATGGAAATTATAAATTTGCCATGTTATTCATCTCAGTGTAGTCAAGTTTTTAAAATTAAATTAAATTAATCCGAATTTGATACAGTAAAGGAGTATAATAATTACCAATTGCTATTATAGAACTTTAATATGCAAATCAACAGGTTAAACATTTGTGTTCTTCCAGATTATATATTCAATCTAAATATTTATATTTCAGGAGAATTGCTTGCACATCTTCCAGGCACCTTGTTTCAATATCTTCTTCAGAACTCTTCAGACTCTTCACAGTTTTTCTGATATTTTATGCAGGACCTTGGTGAGTCCTAGATAACTTTAAAAAAAAAAAAGAAATTCGAATTGCAGATTTCATGAGAAATTCATAAGAAATTGATGAAAAATTCATTCACAAATGAGAGAGAACCAAGAATTAGTAGCAAATGAATTTTAAAAATACTAGTATCAATAGAGAATGTTCTATAAAAGCCTACATCAGCATATTGTTCTAGAGTTATTAACTTATTGTATATTTTTCATCAGTTATATACCTTATGGCAGGGCTGTCAAACTTGTGTCATCATGGCAGCATCATGTGACATATCCCCCTTCGCAAAACTGGGCATGGGCATGGCCGGTGCATGACGTATCTGACCACAGGCTGTGAGTTTGACAGCCCTGCTTTTTGGGTTCAGTTACTCCCAACCCCATTTGTTCAGAATATGTTCTGATATACAAGAGAATTACCATTACTATGGGAAATAATACAGCTGACTGGAAAAAAGGTTCATGATAGAAGGATAAAGGAATGGAAGGGGAGAATCCATTCATTGATAAATTATTTTAAAAGGACTCTGGGAAAACACACAGGACAACTAAAGAAGGGAGTATGAAAAAAAGACTTAATGGCCAAGTTGGGCAAATCTCATCTTAATACTTCAAAGTGATTTCAAAGAATAAAAAATAATAATACTCAAAGGAATGTAGAAAGAATCAATAGGCTAATACAGGTTTTTCTATTGGAGATGTTCTCTGATGGATTGGGGTAAAAGAGTGGAAAAAAGAGCAACATTTTATTATGGCATCAGCTGTTCCCCTATTGTACAGGAATCACCCTGGAACCATTATATTCCCACAAGTGGCCTAAGACTAACCACTCTTAAATTCTGTTAATCTTTATTTAACACCAAAATAGCTCTGAACATTAGTTGAGTAAATTCCTGTGCATGGGCATGAGCAATTAATTGGAATTTAATATGTCGGCTTGATCTTCTGCATCTGAAAGTTGTAGATGTAAAGTATAGGTATAAGTATTGGTAAACTATAAGGCTGACCAGCTAGAGACCAATTCTGGGTGGTTTATATTACTGAGAATAAAAAACAACAATAAAGAGACTACATATATGTGGAGATACCAAGTACAAAACACCAAACCCCAAGGGCTGTAGAGCTCCCTACTCAGGAGCCTGGCAAAACAACCGGTTCTTAAAGACTTCCTCAACCCCATTACATCAGAGAGATATGCATCTTAAGAAAAAGAAAAATCCAAACTGATTTTAGCAGTATTTAAATTAAAAATGTTTCCTGGCAATGAAAACCATTGCATTTATACTACCGCAAAGATCAAAAATTACTTTTTAAAATATTTCTGTTTTTCTTTCTCTTTTTTCTTTCTTTTATTTTTATCATTTTTTACTTTTTAAAATTTTTCATGATTTCTATCTTTACTAGATTTATATTTCCATAGTTTTTAATCTGTCACTGCTGCATTTGTTTAGAGCAGAATAAGAGATTCAAGTATATAATGTTGACTTACCATTTACAGCAAACCAGACCACCAGCACAGTCTCCTGATTGTACACCAGGAAATGGACATGATATTCTACAGGAGCTGCCACTTTGGAAACAAGCAATGTTATCAGGGTCGCTTTGGCCAGTTAATGCATAAAAAAGGGGGATACTATTGGCATTTTGGAATCTGTATTTATTTACTACTAGCTGAACCCGGCCACAGTTGCTGTGGCCCAGTCTGGGCATAGTGGGGCGGCGGGTGGGTGCTGCCATTGATCAGAACTCAGGGCTGCTGGGCTAGGCAAGGCTGGTTGGGGAGATGGCGCTGGAGCTGTCAGCCTCATGGAAATTGTTGAGCATCTCCTTGGAGGAGCTGTGCTCGGGCTCCCCCAAGTTGGTGGCCTGTGGGAGTGAGACGTCCAGGATTTCGGGGGAGGAGAAGTCCTCAGTGTGCTGCCTCACGGGGCACCCAGGGGCCGCCCCAGCCCTGCTGCACATCAGGCTGACACTGCCACCGCCACCCCGTTGGAGCCGCCTTGGCGAGGCCGTAGCTGGTGGAGAGCGGCTGGCCAGGCTGAGGAGACACTCCACCTCCTCTGGAGCTCTGCTAGGCTGGCCGGGGGTAGGCTTGCTTAAGGGTGGGGGAGGTGGCTGAGGGATGATGCAGGTGGCGCCCCACTGCAGACAGCAAAGGCCCGGCGGGAGGGGAGGGGGGAGGCTGAAGGACTTTGGCTTTCCTTGGCGGAAATGGCCGAAGCTCGTCAGATGAGGGGCAGAAAGGAGAAAGGATGCGGCCGCAGCCCAGCCACACATATAAAGGGACTGTCAGGATGAAGCTGGAGAAAGGCTGAACTGTTCCGAATATACTATACTCACTAAATGAATGCTATGGTAAATGACACAGCTCAATTCCAACGCAATGTCACATGAAATAATTAAATCAAAATGAAAATAAATCAAAATCTATGAAAATTCAATATAACAATGCAATCTGAAACATTGAAATGGAATCATGAAATATTTAGTATAGCATGGGTTGCTTTTACATCCACCAGATGGCGCTGGTTTTCAAGAAAGCATGTTTTTACAAAAAAGTCATGTTTTTACCTGTCACAGGTGCGACATCTATGTAATATACATATATAAAAACATTTGTGTATTTGAATGCAACGTTGTATCAAAATTTCAAAGCAATCGATGAAGAACTTTAGGAGATTAGCGATATTGAACAAACAACCATTACATTTTTATTTATATAGATTACTAGTTATATTTTATTCTTTTCATAAATAATACCTGTTTCATGATTTGCATTCATTTTACAAATAATAGTAAGAAGAAACCCAAAATATTAGAACCACTACTTGAACACTATTGGCATTTATAAAATCTCTAACTGTCAATAGTTATAGTAGAAGGCAACCTTATTTGGAACATCTTAAATCTTTTGACAAAACATTTAATAACATCAACACTTGCCTATCCTCCATTCCTTGGGAAGGACTTGATAGGTAGATAAAAGTGCCAAATCTAGTCTAAACATTTGTCTGACTATCCAACAAACCAATAATAATAAGATGTTGATGTGGTGTTGGTGATGTACTAGGAAGAGATGTGAGCTAGATTCAAGCCCATTCTCACCTATGGAAATTGGATGGCTACATAGAAACTGCTAGTGGAGATGACAGTATATCGGCTCAGCTATTTAAAATCCTAAAAGATTATGCTGTTAAAGTCCAACACTCCAGTATTGCAGCAAATTTGGAATACTTAACAATGGGCATAGGATTGGAAAATGTCAGTTTACATTCCTATCTCAAAGCAGGACAGTCTCAAAGAATTTTCAAACTACTAGGCAATAGTACTCTTTTGACAAGCTAGCAAGGTCCCACTAAAATCTTAAACGATAAACTTCAACAACAAGTGAACTAATGACTTATCAGAAGTATAAATTGGGTTTTGAAGAGCAGAGGGACTAGAGATTAAATTAATAACATTCACTGGATTATGGAGAAACCATCTACTTGATTACACTAAAGCCTTTGATTATATGGATTTCAAAAATGTGGCAAGTTCTTAAAGAGACAGAAGTGCCAGATAACCTTACCTATAACCTGGGAAACCTGTATGGAGGTCAAGAAGCAACACTTAGAACTGGACATGCACCAATCAATTGGTTCAAAATAGGGAAAGGAGTACTAAAAGGCTATGTATTGTGATCCTGTACATTTAACCTAGATGCAAAGTACACCATGCAAAATGCTGAGCTGAATGACTCACATACCAGAATTCAAATTGTCAAGAGAGTTATCAACAATATCAGATATGCTGATGATCCTACACTAATGGCAGAAAGTGAAGAGGGTAATGAGGGTGAAAGAGGAAAGTGCAAAGGTTGGCTTGAAATTAATATTAAAAGTTAAGATAGCAATAGCAATAGCAGTTAGACATATACCGCTTCATAGGGCTTTCAGCCCTCTCTAAGCGGTTTACAGAGTCAGCATATCGCCCCCAACAACAATCTGGGTCCTCATTTCACCCACCTCGGAAGGATGGAAGGCTGAGTCAACCTTGAGCCGGTGAGATTTGAACAGCCGAACTGCTGAACTGCAGTCAGCTGAAGTAGCCTGCAGTGCTGCATTTAACCACTGCGCCACCTCGGATCATAGCATCCGCTTCCATTATCTCCTGGAAAGCAAGTAGAAGGGGAAGAAATGGAACCATCACATTCATTCAAACATAATTACCTCTTATCAGCTGCTTCAGGAGAAGTCTTCCTCATAATTGTTCAGTGAGTCATAACTTATACTAGAAAATGGGATGAAGGGCTGATCTAATCCTGAAGATAATTAGGGACCAAATGAATGTTTTGAGATATATGTGGGAACAATTACTCTTCTACTAACCACTCATGTTCAGAAGCCTGTGTACTGACTTGCTCCATTTAGCTTTTATGCTGAACCTATTTGGATGGACTATTAGACAAGCAGATCGGTGAGAAGATGATAAGCTTTTTGGATGCTGGCTGCAATTTTAAGCTACAATCAATATGACTAGGAGATGTTTTCTGAGAAGGTTTCCAAGCCACAATCTTCCTACACTAATCCTTGGGGAAACAAATTCTGAAGGAACTATATCTCCAACACAATAGACTACTTCTAAAGATAAAATCATATGGCATCTCTTGACCTCTGCATAACTGCATGGATGGAAAATGGAGTCAGGTAGAGAATTCCAGGTGTTTACCACTCTGTTGCAGAAGTTGTATTTTCTGCAATCGTGTATGGAGCAATTTACCTTGAGTATGTATCTATTGTTTGCCCGAGTATTATTGAGGTTGATGCTGAAATAGTATTTGACATGTAGGACATTGTAGCCAACAATTTTGTGTACAATGTTTAGCTCAGACCATAGGGTGCATAGTTCCAGGTTTTCCAAGCCCCAAATTTTGATAGTGGTGGCATAAGGGATTCCATTGTGAGCAGAGGAGTTGAGTACTCGCCACGTGTTTTCCCTATAGTAAAAAATACTAATGTTTGTGTATGAAGGGTTTTCAATGAAACATGTTATACACTCAAAAATTGTAGAAATGTGGGTGGGTTTTAGAAGAAAACCTCATAAACTACCACCTCTGACAATACTAGACAACACAGTATCAACAGTAGAGACCTTCAAGTTTTTAGGTTCTATCATATCTCAAGACTTAAAATGGATACCTAACATCAAAAACTTCATCAAAAAAGCACAACAAAGTGTGTTCTTTCTGCGCCAACTCAGATAGCTCAAACTGTCCAAAGAGCTGCAGATTCAGTTCTACAGAATTACTGAGTCTGCGGTCTGCACCTCTATATCTTTCTGGTTGGGCTCTGCAACAAAACAAGACAAACATAGGCAAAAAAACAACAACTATTGCTACCAACCTGCCTTCCATTGTGGACCTGTATCAAAAAGTGAAAAAGAGGGCTGTGAAAATATCTACAGACCCCTCACATCCTGGACATAAATTGGTTCAACTTCTACCTTCAAAATGATGCTATAGGGCACTGCACATCAGAACAATTATAAAGAAGACAGTTTTTTCCCCGAATGCCATCACTCTGATTATCAACTAATTCCCACAACACTGTCAATAATTTACTAAGAATGTATTACTATTATTCTTCTCTTCCTTCCTAGTATCTATTTCTCCCCACTTATGACTATAACTATGTTGCTTGTGTCTTTCAATTTATATTGTTTTTATTTATTTCCTAGTACGATTTGATAGCTTATTGGTAACCTTGACTATCACTAAGTGATGTATCTTTTTACTCTTGGGCGCATTTTATTCCCCTTATGTACACTGAGAGCACCAAAGACAAATTCCTTGTGTGTACAATCACACTTGGCCAATAAAGAATTCTATTCTATTCTATTCTATTCTTTCATTGGAAATTCTTTGGGAACATTAAAATACAAATTATTGGGTCAAAACAGGGCAATACCTTCTTGCCATCTGTAATTGGAAAAAATAATAATAAACTCATGACCACATTTTTTGTGGTTCATTAGAATGGAATGGAATTGCAAATTGTTAAATCTTCTTAGACTGGGAACGGAGGAAAATAAAGTGTTCATGCATCCTAATTATGGATTCTCCTTCCAATTGATTCCTCCCTTGATTCTTTCCTTCCTCTGTGACTGTTGAGTCCTATGGCCATTTTGTATCTGTGGGCCCTGATCTTTGATTCAGCAAATTTGAAAAGTCTTGACAAGGTCAAAAACAACTTAGCCCAATTCCTTATTTAAATATATGTATAGCAATAGCAATAGGACTTAGACTTACATAGCACTTCACAGTGTTTTACAGCCTTTTCTAAGTGGTTTACAGAATTAGCATATTGCCCCCACAATCTGGCTCCTCAGTTATCCACCTCGGAAGGATAGAAGGCTGAGTCAACCTTGAGCCGGTGAGATTTGAACTGCCAAACTGCAGCTGGCAGTCAACTGAAGTTGCCTGCAGTACTGCACTCTAACCACTATGCCACCTTGGCTCTACACGGTGTATGTGATTGTCAAGAAATGTTGCAATCATTTAGAAAATAATAGAGGAAAGTACTGAGTAATTGTAGCACTTTCTTTGCTTCACAAGGCAACATCTTGCCTTTCAGACCTTATTTTTCTGAGAAGATAGTGATCTTATGCACAATGTTTCCATTGTTTTCAGACTAATGCACTCCATATACTTTTACCTCATTCAAAAATCATTCTCTCTTATCAGCTGCTTGAGGAGAAGCTTCCTCATAATTCTTCATGAGTCATAACTTATACTAGAGATTGAGATGAAGGGCTGCACTAATCCGGAAGACCAAACAAATATTTTGAGATATATGAGCTGTGGAATGGGTGGGAATAATTGCTCTTCTCCTAACCACTCATGTTCAGAAGACTGTGTACCTACTTGCTTCATTTAGATTTTAGGTTGAACCTATTTGGATGGACTATTAGACAAGCAGATCACTGAGGAGATGATAAGCTTTTTGGATGCTGGCTGCAATTATCAGATACAACCAATATGGCTAGGGTGTGTTTTGTGAGAAAGTTCCAAAGCCACAATCTTCCTACACTAAACCTTGGGGTGGTGGAATCTGAAGGAACTATATCTTCAACACAATAGACTTCTTCTAAAGCTAAAATCTTATGGCATCTCTTAATCCCTGCAAAACTGGATAGCTGCATTTCGGTCAAACAGGCAACAAGTGGTCAAAATAGGGAGTGCTCTATCAAATCCTGTGCCTGTTAACCAAGGCAGCATTTTAGGACCAACAATCTTTATACTTTACATAAATGACCTTTACAACCATATTGCAAGCAACTGCATTCTCTTTGCTGATGATATAAAACTATTTAACGCCACCGACAATGCTGCTACCCTTCAAAAAGACATTGACTATATGTCAGAATGGTCAAACAATCGGCAACTTCAAATCTCAACCAACAGATGCTTACACAATGGCAAAAAAAATCAGAACACAAAATACAAGCTGGGTGGACACGACCTTGTAGATGACTCTAACTCTGCCAAGGACCTTGGAGTCCTCATATGTAATGTTCTAACTGCCAGAGCCCACTGTAATAACATTGCCAAAAAGACATTAAGAGTTGTTAACCTAATCTTGCGTAGCTTCTGGTAATATTGTACGGCTAACCAGAGCACAGAAAATATTTGCTTTACTAATTCTCGAATACAGCTTATCTGTCTAAATAAAAAACTTTGCTACGCTTAACTTTGGAATGCAGAAAGCAGGGAAGACCTTAAACCCAGTGTTGGGATTCAGCCAATGCACACCACTTCGGGAGAACCAGTTGTTAACTTTCTGAGCAGTTTGGGGAACTGGTTGTTGGAAGAAATCATTAGGGCAGAGAAACTATTGTTATATTTTTTTGAATCTGCTTAAACCAATAAGAGCTTCAGATAATCAATAGAAGACTGTAAGAAAGCTGTAAGTATTTTGCTTCAAAATACTGCAAACCCTGAACAAAGACAGAATCTCCATCCTAATAATTTTAGACTATAAGGAAATAAAATAACTTGCACACTTTTCTTTCTCATGTTTCCCCTGTATGTCATGGTTGCTTCAAATCTGAGCAATATGTTCAAGAAGCAATTTGGAAAGTTTTAATTTCTGCATGAAATTTATGAAGCCTTCTTATCAGTAAGGGACAAACAGAGAGTTCAACCAAAGCAAGGGTTTCAGGTGGAGCTGAGAATTATTTCATCTCTTGCTGCGCAGTAATTAAAGTCTTGGTCACTGCATCAAATGGGTGGGGGGAAGCACTCAAGGATTTGGATCAGATCATACCCATGTGGCTATTCCCTTCTATAAGCTCCATCACTCCTTAGGACTTACTGAGAAATTGAGGCTGCTGAAAAGATAAAATAGATGTCTAGAGCATTGCTTAACAAAGACTGAACGCAACTAAACATTGGTTAGAACCACTATTAAGCCTACCTTGTGTCAGTAAGGATAAGATTGACTTGAACCCAAGTGTATCCAATCCTAGTCCAACATATACCACTTAGGCTCTAAAAGCTGCTACCTGTTCTCCACAACCTGTCTGAACCTGCTGGATTTCGCCGCTGGGGGATAGATAGGCAACTCATCAAATTTGCAGATGACAAGCTAGCAGGAATAGCCAACACTCCAGAAGATAGGTTTATGATACAGAAGGATCTTGACAGACTTCAACATTGGGCGCTATCTAACAGAATTAAATTTAATGGTGAAAAAAGTAAGGTTCTACATTTAGGCAAGAAAAACAAAATGCACAGGTACGGTATATGTGATACCTTGCCTCAATAGTAGTAATTGTGAGAGGGATTTTGGAGTCCTGGTGGACAACCATTTAAATATGAGCCAGCAGTGTGCAGCAGCTGCCAAAAAAGCCAACACTGTTCTAGGCTGCATAAACAGAGGGATAGAATCAAGATCATGTGAAGTGTTAATACCACTTTATAATGCCTTGGTAAGGCCACACTTGGAATACTGCATCCAGTTTTGGTTGAGGCTAAAACATATGAAGAATGGTTACAGGAACTGGGTATGTCTAGTTTAATGAAAAGAAGGACTAGGGAAGACATGATAGCCATGTTCCAATATCTCAGGGGCTGCCCCAAAGAAGGAGTCAAGCTATTCTCCAAAGCATCTGAGGGTAGAACAAGAATCAAAGGGTGGAAAATAATCAAGGAAGGAAGCAACCTAGAACTAAGGAGAAATTTCCTAACAGTTAGAACCATTGATTAGTGAAACGGGTTGCCTCTGGAAGTTGTGGGTGTTCCAACACTGGAAGTTTTTAAGAAGATATTGGATAGCTATTTGTCTGAAGTGTTGTAATGTTTCCTGGGCAGTGGGTTGGACTAGAAGACCTCCAGGGTCCCTTCCAACTCTGTTATTCTATTTTAATCCTTTGTACTAAATTGTTATGCTTTCTTAGAAACCAAAATGCTTTTGTCCAAATTTTAGGTTTCCTGCCCAAGTATGTTCATGAGCATTTCCACTGTAATTTTCAGTGACTTTCATTGATATCCTAATGTGTACTGTAGTTAGATCTGGATACACAATGAATTATTTTGTTTGTTTGCTATATTGTCTTTTAGATTAGGGTCACAGTTTTCAAGTTCAATTTTTTGATGCCTTACATGTGTATTACTCTTCATTTTTGAAAATGACAACACTTTTTAAAAAGAAGGCTGGTTGGGCTGAATGAGACTGGTGTGTTTTCCTTGATAAGGTTGCCTTGAACCCTAGTGTATCTAATTCTAGTCCAACATATACCACAAAGTCTCTCAATGTTATTTCCAAAAAGAAATCATGTTTAAATTGTTAGGCTTTCTTAGAAACAAAATGCTTTTGTCCATATTTTAGATTTCCTGCCCAAAAATGTTCAGGAGCATTTTCACTGTAATTTTAATTGATTTGCATTGACATTCATTCATTCACAAATATTAATATGTGAAATGATTTAACATAACATTGTAATGGTAAACTGAAATTTTAAATATGGATGAAAGACACCTAGGACTTTTAATACTGGGATTTTGTTAAATCAAAAGAAGCCAAGCCATATCTTTACATTATTTATTTATTTTATCAAAATTTAAATCCTCTCTTAAGCTCAAAAAGAGAGATGTATGGAACTGTTGTTCATTTGAATAATAATTATAAGAAATATACAATAATAATTGCAACTTTTGTCTCCATTACAAGAAAACTGCCTCTGTTCCAGATCTTACTGGTCAAGACTTGTGAATCTCATATTGTTCTTTCCAGATTATTAACCCTCTACAGTGTTTCAGATTCTTCTGAAACCATGATCTCCTCATAAGTTATACTTAGCTGCTTGGTACTTTTAAAAAAATAAAAAAGAGCCAAAAGATTATCAAAAACAAAAGAGGCAATGGCCAGGAGGTGGGGCTGGGTGTGATGATAAATCCCTTCTCATAAGAGGTTACTCTGGGGCAGTGACGTGCGGTGATGGTTACCGTTGGTGAGGCAAGACTGCAGCAGCAGCGAGAAGCAATGTCCCCGGCACTGTGTCCGACAGGCATCTCGCATTTATGGCAAACATAAATGCGAGACGCCTGTCGGACACAGTGGCGGGGGTGTTGCTTCTCGCCGCCGTCGCGCTCCACCGCCTTGCCCCCCGCCTCCTCCGATGAACAATCCTGCTGGACTCACCGCTCTTCTCCTCCTCCTCCTCGTCCCTGCTCGGTGCTGGGCTGGCTGCAGCTGGGGCATCAGGATTCTTTGTCGGAGGAGGCGGTGGGGCAAGGCGGTGGAGCGCGACGGTGGCGAGAAGCATCTCAGATGGAGCCGGGACACCCGGAAGGCAAGCCGGTGCTTCGGCATGCCTTTAAGTGCCGGTTTGCCTTCCGGGTGTCCTGGCTCCATCTGAGATGCTTCTCGTCGCCGTCGCGTTCTACCGCCTTGCCCCCCCACCTCCTCATATGAACAATCCTGCTGTCCCAGCCTGCAGCCAGCCCACCCACCCCCGCCCGACCTGCTCCCTGCCTGGACTCACCGCTCTCCTCCTCCTCCTCCTCCTCCCCACTCGATCCTGGGCTTTAAAGGGGTCTCCCCTCCCCAGCCAGCCAGCCAGCCCACCCAGCCAATTCCTCCCCCCACCACCACTGTGTCCAACAGGCCAGGTGTCTCGTGTTTATGGCGGACATAAATGCAAGACGCCTGGCCTGTTGAAACACAGCGGCGAGAACGTCCTTGCCGCTTCCGTGCTCTGCCGCCTCGCCCCCCTGCCTCCTCCGACCCCAACGCTGTGAAGAAAGAAAAAAAAACACACACAAACCTCACAATAAAAATTACTTTTATTATTAAATTACAAATTAAATTACAATAAATGTGAACCCCCCCTCCCCCCATCTGATCCACCTTTTCCAGCTGTGGAAACTCTCTCAACTCTCCTCTTGTGCGGCCAACGTAAGCGTGCTCAACGTAAGCTCTTAAAGCATGATTCGCTGCTCCCCGATCAGGAGGCGGGAGAATCAGTGCCTCTTTTGCATATGAAAGTGTTCGCTTGTTAACTCCGCCTTAACTTTTAAAAGGTGAACAATTCCTTAGGCAAAAGAGGCTCCTAGTTCTCTCGCCTCCTCCCATAGTTAACACTGAGAGCAGACACCAAGCCACTGTGACTTTGAATCTGGTAGCAACTACCCTGGCTTTAATTATTTAAAAAATATAATTTAAAATTCTTCCTTTCCCCCAGGAGACTGGTGAGGCCCCGCCTCCCCTGCCTCTAGTGACTGCACGTCCCTGCTCTGGGGGATGTTTGTACAATCAGATGCCACATTGATCAGTTATGGCATTGGCAGGCCAGTCCAGTCCTAGATGAGGAACCTGAGGTTTTATCAGACCCACGAGAAAACCTTGGAGGTACCAAGGGCCAGAGAGCCACCACCACTCATGGGTGACCAAAATGGCCCTCAAAATTCTGTCCAATAGGAGATGGACTATACTCCACTTTAACGGTATTCTTCAGTAACATTGAGGAACTCCACTGGGATCTATGGGCTATGAATGTTGAACAGTCTGAAGATAAGAACTATCCTAGAGGGGAAGGGTGTTATGTATTGAATGTATATAGTTGTGTTACCTGTGCTAAAGTGAACTAACCTTTAGATGACCCTAACTGTTAAACTGTGCTAAAGTGAAACTAACCTTTGGATCAGATGTGATATTCCGCTGGTTCTGACCAGTTCTGGAGAACCCGTAACAGAAATTATGAGAAGTTAGGAAAACTGGTAAATATCAACTCTGACTGGCCCCAACACTATGTATTCTAGGCCTCCGGAGTCCCAGCTGATTGGGAGGAAATGGGGATTTCCTGGAGTGGGGACGGAATGGAGATTTTATAGTATCCTTCCCCTGCTTTGCCCACCAAGCCATGCCCACCAAGCCATGGCCACATTAACAGTAGTAAAAGTTCTGAATCCCACCACTGCTTTAGATGACTCCAGCTGTTTTGGAGGGAAATTCAGAACTTTTGTATTTGGGTGGGTTTTTCTAGTTCTATGATTGGTTAAGGCCCTGTGAGCTTAGAGCATAAATCACAGGCAATTGCCTGCAGTTCCTCAGTTCAATTTTTGAGTCAATAAAAGCTGTTGCAACTATGGTGGTCTGGTTCTTGTCTACTGAAGCTCACTACACAATATGTCCTATGTATGGTATCAAAGACATCTTGCAACCGGACTAAGCTTTTACAGCAGAATTGATGTTGCAATGAAAAACCAGGTGTGTGATTGGCCAACTTGTACGTAAAAAGAAACTTTGAATTTGGACTTAAACAGGATCTACGAGCTGAATTAGCAACTAATTGGCATTTGGGAAATTTGGTTTTTCATGCTCTGGAAGCTTCAGGGAAGCTCTTGAAGCCTCTGGAGGGCCTCTGGGAAGTGGTTTTTGCCTTCCCAGGCTTCTATAAAGCCTCTGGAGCATGGGGAGGGTGAAAAAAGCATGCCTAAAATGGGGGGGAGGGCTGCTTGTGCACACATGCATGCTGGTGTCGTGCGCAAAGCATTATTGATGTGGCATGCCCGCGCATGATCCCACTGTGCTCCCCCCGCTTTTGGCACGCAAGCTAAATAAAGTTTGCCGTCACTGAGCTAGGAGAATGGGAGAAAAGAAGAAAATTAATAAGAAGTGGAACCTTTGAGAAACCAAGAGAAAATGGTTAAGAGGAGGAGGAAGGGAAAGAAGGGACATATTAGTAGATTAAAGGGAATTGTATTAATATTGTTAATGGTATGTAGTTAATTAAGATATAAGGGAATTATAGTAACATTGTGAATTGTGGATAATTAATTAAGTTAAATGTTCTCTATGTAAAACATGAGGATGTATATTGCTTATATTAAAATAGATCAACAGTTGAAATATGAAATGATAATTTGGTTAACTTTGAAGGGGCAATTAGTGATATTGTTTATGTATTAAGAAGAAAATAAGTTTAAGATGAAAAAGAGAATAATATGACTGAAATGGAAAACAGAACTATGATGTAAAATGGAATATGTATATGAGAGGATGTAAAAGAAAAGACCCGGACAACACTTTGTTTACAAAAGATGTCAAAATCCGTAATAAAAAATAAAAACCTTGGGGAAAAAAGAAAATTTAGAAAAGGAAATGCTATATGCTGCTTTGATCTGCTAGATAAAGATGGGATATAATTGTAAGAGACACACAGACATACAAACAATATATATATATATATATATATATATATATATATATATATATATATATATATATATATATATATATATATATTGCTGAACAAGTCGTTGGTGAATATTTCTTTTCCCTAGAGAAA
This sequence comes from Thamnophis elegans, assembly GCF_009769535.1. Taxonomy (NCBI): domain Eukaryota; kingdom Metazoa; phylum Chordata; class Lepidosauria; order Squamata; family Natricidae; genus Thamnophis; species Thamnophis elegans. The sequence continues at coordinate 109,620,135 of NC_045544.1, forward strand.
ACCAGGAAAATTATCTCTGTAATTTTCACTCCCAATACATTTGGTAGAGACATTGGAAAGCCTATTTGGGCCTCGAATCAGCAGCTATGATGTCTAAACAAGCAAAACTATTTAAACAGAGAACCAAAGTGTTATCAAAATATTTTGAATAGGCTAAACATTTAATGGGCTAGGATAGCAATCAACCAGGCTCAGAATCCTCCAGGGATTTCTATGGAAACTTCCATACATTTGCTTTAGCGTTGCTTTCAAAGTAGCCTATGGGGCATCCCAAATGGATCCAGTCTTTATTTAAAGAGTAATTTCTGAAAAGATTAACCCAAATATTGCTTACATTTTATTTTTAAGTGTTTTGTGTTACCTGTAGTTGTACATGTGTATATTACACTGAATGACTTGGAATTGCAGCATTCTCAAGAATGTTAGCTTGTATGTGACAATATCTGAATGGATGAACCAATGAATATTAATAATCTAAATAAAATTTGTCTTCTCAGTTTCTAGACTTTAAAACTAGAAATGTCCTTCTGTACACTTATAAAATGCTATTGATATAAGAATGATCATTTTCCCCACAGAATTCTGAGATATTAATTATCTCAAATGTTGTAAAATTGTGTCCAACTCAAAGTTAAACAACAAGTGTGTGAAGCACTTGCAGTATTCAAGGTAACAGATAATGTCCACTTAATCACATGGAAATTATACATTTGTCATGTTATTAATATCAGTGTGGTCAAGTTTTTCTAATTAGTATTTAATCCCAGTTTGATACAGTAAAGGAGTATAATAATTACCAATTTCCAATTGCTTTTATAGAGCTTTAATATACAGATCAACAGGTTAAACCATTACCTTTTTCCAGATTATATATTCAATCAAAATATTTGTATCTAAGGAGAATTGCTTGCACTTCTTCCAGCCACCTTATTTCAATACCTTCTTCACAATTCTTCAAACTCTTCCGAAATTTCAGACATTAAATTGCAGATGATTGGAAGGCCTATAGACATTTATTTAAAAGAAACAAAGATTGCAGATTTAGAAAAGAGAGAGAACCATAAGTCAGCAGCAAATCAATTTTGAAAACACTAATATTAATAGACAATGTTCTATAAAAGCCTACATCAGTTTTTTTATTACTATGGGAAATTATGAAGCTGACTGAAAAAAAAATAACATAATATTTAACAAATAAATATATAAAAGGTCATGCTAGAAGAATAAAGGAATCGAAGGAGAAAAACATTCTTTGATGGATTATTTTAAAACAAGTCTATGGGGAAACACACAGGACAACTAAAGAAGGGAGTATAAGAAAATGACTTAACGGGTCAAGAAGGACAAATCTCATCATAATACTTCAAAGTGATTTCAGACTATAAAAAATAATGCTCAACAGGAATGTAAGAAAAAATCAACTAAAAAGCCAATGCAGTTTACCATTAGAGATGTTCTCTGATGGGTTTGGGTAAAAGAAGAATAAATAATAAAAAGGCCCGACTAGTAACCAATGCCAAATCCGGCGAAACAACTGGCCGCTGTGATACAATTGTATAATAATAATAATAATAATAATAATAATAATAATAACAACAACAACAACAACAACAACAACAACAACAACTCCGCCGTTGCCGGTCCCAAGCCTGGATGAGAAAGGAGGAGGGTTGGGGTCAGGTTGGCATCTGGTCCCGTAAAAAAACCCCCGCCAACCCATACAATATGGTGAAAAAAACAAATAAGAATTCCATACCGCATCGGTCGTCGCGCGGGTTAACAAGGGCCGCGGCGGATGTTGGGGTCCCTGGACATCCGTCGACAAGTGGGCTACAAGTGGACCAGCCAACAAAACGACAAAAATATAGTGCAGATGAAAACCGTGCCATAATGGCCTGTTACTACAACTCAGAGCCAGAAAAAAGAGGATATTTAAAGCGAATGTATGAATTATGGAAACAACAATATCCAGATTCAAATGTTAGTGAACAACGACTAGCAGATCAAAGGCGATTTATTATACGGAATAAAGTGTTTAGTGAAGTTGAACATGAGGAAATTCAGGCAAATTGCAAAACCCAAAAAACAATATCACAAGCGGAAATACCTGATATTCAAGACACAACTAAAGACATTATAGTAGAACTCCCAGAAGAAGCTCTCGGGGAAGAAATAACACCACCACCATTAGAACCAGTTATCACTGAACCAACTGAAGAACTAACTCAAAAACAAAAAGAATTGAAGGATAAGATCATGGAGCATTTTCTGCTTAATGAGGAAAAGCAACGTTTACCATCACTAAAAACTGTGCCTAAGAAAATTTTGGCCCCTATCATGAAAATGGTTAATGCAGTGTTTTCAACAATTGAACCGGGATCCATCTTGGAAACAAACCAGTTAATGTACAGCGCAGCTGTAATAGTCACTAATGAACTAGGCATTAAAATTAAAGTACCTAGTCACACAACAGAAAAAGCATCAAAGCCAAAGTGGAAAATCCGTTTAGAACAAAAAATCAAAAAATTAAGGGCAGATGCTAGTAACTTAAAGAACATGCATGAGCAACGGCTTAAAAACAACAAAATCATAGATCAGCTAATCAGACGATATAGATTGGATACAAGAAACATCAATGAAGCTGTAGAGATTGTAAAACAGCAGATAACAGCAACAGCTAGAAAAATTGAAAGATATGAGGCACGAATCATCCAATATAAACAAAATCAGCAATTTCGATCAGGCCAATGGCGTTTTTATCAAAGTCTTAATGTAAATGGTGACACCAAAAGTGAAAAACCAGAAAAACAGGCCACAGTTGAATTCTGGAAAGAACTGTGGGAAAATGCAAAGGACTACAACAAGGAAGCAAAGTGGATACATGACTTTGAGAAAAGCATTGGCAACAAGCAAATGCAAGTATTAGAAATAACAACTGAGATGGTCAAAAATCGAGTTAAAAAGGTAAAGAATTGGACATCACCTGGAAAGGACCAATTACATGGTTTCTGGCTCAAATATCTGACCAGTTTACATGCAATATTGGCCAGGCAACTGAATGAAATTTTACAAAAGGGCCAAATTGATGAATGGTTGACAACTGGAAAAACATACTTGATTCAGAAAGATGCAACTAAAGGAACAACACCTGAAAACTACAGACCAATAACATGCTTGCCAACAACCTTCAAATTACTCACAGGCATTATTGCAGATAACATGATGGATTATTTGGAAACAAACAACATCTTGCCAGTAGAGCAAAAAGGCAACAAAAGAAGGAGCAGGGGCACCAAAGATCAGCTTCTAATTGATAAAATGATATTAGAAAATTGTAAGAACAGAAAAACGAACATGAATATGGTCTGGATTGATTACAAAAAGGCATTTGACTCACTGCCACATAGTTGGATCATAAAATGCTTAGAAACAACTGGCATTAGCAAAAATATTACATCCTTTACTGAAAAGGCGATGAAACAATGGAGAACTGAGTTGGCAGTAGGGAATGAGATCTACGGAATAGTTAATATCAAGCGAGGAATTTTCCAGGGTGATTCACTTTCACCTCTTCTCTTCATCATCGCAATGATCCCACTATCAGTAATCTTAAAAAAAAATGAAATTAGGCTACCAAACAGCCAAAGAAGCTGAAAAAATTTCATATTTACTATATATGGATGATTTGAAACTCTATGGAAAGTCAGAAATAGAAATCCAATCATTGACAAACACAGTCCGAGTATTCAGCACCGATATTTCAATGCAGTTTGGCATGGAAAAATGCGCCACTGTATCCATAAAAAGGGGCAAAATCACTGCATGTGAGGGAATTGAAATGCCCAATGGCCAATTAATTAAATGCAAAGAAAATGAAGCCTACAAATACTTAGGCATTCTGCAGTTGGATAACATCAAGCATGGAGAAGTAAAAACTATTGTCAGGCGAGAGTACACCAACAGAGTTAGGAAAATTTTGAAATCTAAATTGAATGGTGGAAATACAATCAAGGCCATAAATACCTGGGCAATACCAGTTATAAGATAAACAGCTGGTATAGTTAACTGGACACAAGCTGATTTGGACCTTTTGGACCGAAAAACCAGGAAACTAATGACAATGCACTACAGTTTACATCCACGTGGTGATACTGATAGACTGTACCTGCCCCGAAAATCAGGTGGCAGAGGATTATTACAAGTGAAGCAAACAGTTGAAGAAGAAAAACATGCACCGGCTGATTATTTAAAAGAAAGTCAAGAACATCTATTAATCGAAGTAAAGAACAAAAATCTACTGAAGGCCCAACAGACGAAACAAGAATACAGAAAAGATGTGATAAAATCAAGAATGGAGAGTTGGCAGAACAAAGCACTGCATGGCCAATTTCTGGAAAAAATAAAAGATAAAGTGGACAGTGAACAAACTTGGTTATGGTTAACAACAGGTACATTAAAGAAAGAAACAGAGTCACTAATCCTGGCTGCGCAAGAACAAGCTATCCACACAAATGCCATTAAGGCCAAAATCGAAAAATCCTCTGATGATGCCAAATGCAGACTTTGCAAAGAAGCTGATGAAACTGTTGATCACATACTCAGCTGCTGTAAAAAAATCGCGCAGACTGATTATAAATTGCGGCACAATTCAGTAGCAGAAATGATCCATTGGAATTTGTGCAAAAATTATAATATTAAATAATAATATAATATTAAAATTATAATATTAAAACAGCAACAAACTGGTGGGAACATCAGCCTGAAAAAGTCACCGAAAATCAGATGGTCAAGATCTTGTGGGATTTCCGTATACAAACCGACAAAATACTGGCGCATAATACACCAGACATCACACTGGTTGAGAAAAATAAGGTCACAATCATAGACATCGCAATACCAGGTGATAGCAGGGTCGCCGAGAAGGAACATGAAAAAATCGCAAGATACCAGGACTTAAAAATCGAAATTCAACGACTATGGCACAAACCAGCAGTGATAATTCCAGTGGTAATTGGCACACTGGGTGCTATTCCAAAAGCACTGGAATTACATTTAAAACAGTTAAAAATTGACAAAATCACCATCAGTCAAATGCAAAAAGCCGCACTGCTTGGATCTGCACGCATATTACGAAAATACGTTACGACGTCCTAGGCCCCTGGGTGGGGCCCGACTAGTAACCAATGCCAAATCCGGCGAAACAACTGGCCGCTGTGATACAATTGTATAATAATAAATAAATAAGCAGGGTCGCCGAGAAGGAACATGAAAAAATCGCAAAATACCAGGACTTAAAAATCGAAATTCAACGACTATGGCACAAACCAGCAGTGGTAATTCCAGTGGTAATTGGCACACTGGGTGCTATTCCAAAAGCACTGGAATTACATTTAAAACAGTTAAAAATTGACAAAATCACCATCAGTCAAATGCAAAAAGCTGCACTGCTTGGATCTGCACGCATATTACAAAAATACGTTACGACGTCCTAGGCCCCTGGGTGGGGCCCGACTAGTAACCAATGCCAAATCCGGCGAAACAACTGGCCGCTGTGATACAATTGTACAACAACAACAACAACAACAACAACAACAACAACAATAATAATAATAATAATAATGCCATATTATGACAGCAGCTGTTCCTCTATTGCACATGCATCATGACAATAGTGGCATTACATTGCTCTTTGTCATGTTTACTTTGTCACTTGATAAAATCATCAAGTGACACTTCTGTTCTCTAATAGTGTCTAAGGAGGAAATAAAAAAATATTATTAATAGGAGAACAAACTCTTAGAAAAATATGAAAAGAATAAGACTTATTGTTAATTAATTCATTGTTTGGAATAAAAAAGAGAATTAGGCTGGAGCCATTATGTTTCCACAAGTAGCCAATGTCCAATCACTCTTAAATTTTGTTAATCCTTATCTAGCACCAAAATAGCATTGACATTAGTTGATTAAGTTCTTGTGCATAGGCATGAACACTAAATTAGTTTAATTGAAATTTAACACGTTGCCCTGGCCTGATAGATGAAGATGTAAGTATAGATATAGTTATTGGTTTAGCTATAAGGCTGCCCAGCTAGAGACCAATTCTGGGTGGTTTACATTACTGAGAATAAAAAACAATAATAAAGAGATACTAAGATACTATAAGAGCTGTAGAGCTCCCTACTCTGGAGCCTGGGTTTATAATTAGGTTCTTAAAGTTATCCTCAACACCATTACATCAGAGAGATATGCATCTTAAGAAAAAGAAAAACCCAAAGTGATTTTAGTAGTATTTAAATTAAAAATGTTTCCTGGCAATTAAATTTATTGCATTTGTACTGCTGCAAAGAAGATCAAACATTATTTCTTTAAATATTTTCCTTTGGTTTTTCGTGATTGTTTTAAAATCTTTCCTAACTTGATGTTTCCCTAGTCTTGAATCCTGCAAAAAATATTTCTTCAATAAAAATTGTATATAAAAAAACACTTTTGCATTTTTTTCGAGCAGAATAAGAGAGTCAGGTATAGAACGTTGACTTACCATAAACAGCATATTCCACCGTAAGGACACCTGTAGGGAGTTCCTAAATAATCACAGCTGTCAAAACAGAAGCCAACGTCTATAGGACAATCAGTTTCAGCAAAGTTAAAATCAACAGTTGCTGCATAAAAAATGGGGGGGAGGGAATACCATTGTTATTTTGGAAACTGTATTTATTTATTATTACTTATTACATTTTATTATTTTCATAAATCTTAATGTTCCATGATTTACATTCATTCTACAAATGATGATGATGATGATGATGATGATGATGATGACGACGACGACAACAACAACAACAACAACAATGAGATTTTATTTTCTTGGACTGCAAGATCAGTTCAGATGGTAACTGCAACTATGAAATTAAAAGACTCTTGTTCCTTGGGAGGAAAGCTATGGCAAATTTAAGCAGCATATTAAGAAGATGGACATCACTTTGTCAACAAAGGTTTTGCAGAGTCAAAGCTATATATTTCCCAGCAGTAATATATGGCTGTTAGAGTTGAATTATAAGGGTGGTAGAGAACCAAACAATTGGTGCTTTCAAATTGTGGTTTTGGAGGAGTCTCTTGGATTGTAAGGAGATCAAATCAGTCAATCCTAAAGGAAATCAACCCTCATTGTTCTTTGGAAGGACAGATACTGAATCTGAAGCTCAAATAATTTGGCCACCAAATGAGAAGAATGGACTAATTGAAAAGATCTCGATGTTGGGAAAGATTGAAGGCAAAAGGAGAAAGAGACAAAAGAGGATGGCACATTTAGAAAGTGTCATTGACATAATGAACATGAACTTGGGAAAACTCAACTGATATAATGGAAGACCAGGCGACCTGGTGAGCTATAATCAATAGGTTTGGACAAAACTTAGCAACAGGACAACAACAAGAAGGAACATTACTGTAAGCTATATATTTATTTGATTAACTTAAAATAGGATCATCTGAGGGAATGCTTACAACTTCAAGAAACTTCATAATTTGAACAGTACTATCTAACAAGTGTATAGCATGTAGATAAAAATTCAGCTAAGCATTTACCACAAGCATTTCAGATTTTTGAGTTAATTTTTTGTGTGTGAATCAAAAACATATCAAGTGAAGCTAGCAGACAAAAAAACAATGATGAATTAAAAAAAAGATTATTTTATTTATTGATTGGATTTATGTGTCACCATCTCATCTAGAAGTGACTCTTTGAATATTGAATTTAAAATAACTTAATAAACTAAGATAGAATTAGGGAAACAGTGATATGCTGCAAAAAGAAAATCCTCAGTATTGTTTACCATTACCATTCACTATATAATTCATATAATTAATTTCTTAATTCCTATAATGTGTGCTACCAGCTATATTTCATGTTTCCATCATTTCTGCAACTGCTTTAGTTTCCCCATTAAATTCTGAGGCTGGAACTAATCTCTTGAAGCTATTCCATCAGAAAGTGAAGGCCCTTAAAGAAGCTGGAGAATTTAAGAGAGGTTTTCAACTAGTTGGTTTTGAAGAATTTCAGAATTACCTGGTGGGGGAGGGAATTAGAAGCAGATAAACCTTTCATGGGGGGAGAAAACTGGGGAAATCAAGAGGCAAATTTCAGATTTACTGAAAAAAGCGTATGTTAAGCAACATAGCATTTTAATAGTAGATCAACTTATGTAAATGTAAATTTGTTTGGGGGGGGGGGTCATATAAACCTGTCTTGTTTAATAATACCATGAATTCTCTTAGCAGTTTGCCCATTTTTTAAAAAAAATATTTTTCTTTCTCTCCCAGCATACCTGAGGGACACATAATAAATAACATAAAATAATATTTTGTCAGTGTAACTTCAGACATTCATTTTGAAAGACTTGCAGATGAGTCTTCCCATAAGTTTAATAATGTTTAATAATACAAGTTTCCCTCCTTTTCAGGAGATATCAATGTTTTATTCTAATGGATTGGGCACATCCAATAAATCAGGTCCATTTTGTCATGAAGCAGAACAAATATTTGTTTGGAGACCAGCTTTAAGATTAAAGTCTGAAGATACACTCACAAAATAAGATATTATTTTCTCTTATTTATTATGTATCCAAAAGTATCTCTCTCAGATACGATGGAAGAAAAAGAAAAATATTTTTTTTAAATGGCAAACTATTAAGACAAGGCATGGCATTATTATAGAAGACATGCGGGAAAATTTATTATAGAATTTATTATTATAGAAGTCAGGCTGGAGAATTTAAAAGAGGTTAAAAAGGAAATACTAGGTGATTTTTGAAGAATTTCAAAAGATGATATGATCCCTCTGCACATTTCTTGTTGGAAAAGTAGGGTGGGAAGAAACTTCTTAACATTGTAGATTGAAATACCCTTAACGGTTTTTGACTGGTGGTCAATACCAAAAATAAACTATGTAAAGAATCCTTGTGAAAAGTATTTGCGATTAGTCTCAAGTACACTTTTCCTCTAGACCATCTGGGTCATTTTAGCTTCTCTCCTTACCTGCTTGGTGGGAAAACATGAAGATGGCAACAAGGAGGAGAAGAGCCTTCATGGCTAAAGCTCAGAGCAACCAGTTCAAGAGGCAGGAGTCTCCAAGTCAGGTCAAGTGGTACTGGGCAGTTCTTTGCAGAGGCTATTTATGAAGCTTTAAGGAGCACAAGGGTCAAAGGTGGCTTAATTTTTGGCAACCTGGAGGAATGACATGTGGAAGCCAGCAGGAATTCTAGGAAAGGAAGGAAGATAGTAGCCAGTTAAAAATATTTTTAGGCTAATCAGATGTGTAATTTAGCATAGCTAAAGCAGTTATTGTTTATTTTGATTTTCCCCTCTCTGTCAGCCGCAAGAGGGAGCATCAGTACAAAGAGCATAAGAACATGAAAACTGCTCAGTTACCAGGAATAATTATAATCTAATTTTAATAGTTTTAATGTTGAAAAGGTAATATCAATTTTATGCAGGACCTTGGTGAGTCCTAGAGACTTTTTTTTAAAAAAGGCATAATACAGTATTAATAGAGAATTTCTATTAATAATAGAGAATAGAATAAAAATCTCTATTTTTATTCTTTTTTAAAAAAACATTCTTTCTACTTTTAAATCAATTTTTAACTTTTAACTTTTAAATTTAAAAAGTTTTAATTTTACTACTTGAGAGGTTCATCTTTTACTCCAGCTTTTACTCCAGTTTTTTACTCCAGGTAGTAAAGCTCTCATTAGTGAATGAGAAGAAAGTTTTCTCTACTAAGCAACAAAACTAGCTACCCATGGCTGCGACAACACCCAGACAACCTAAGACAGAAGAGTTTTTTCAGATAATGGACACTGCAAACTCTCTATCTCAAAGTGATAAAACAGACCAAGACTGGTCTCCTACTTGGAACCACGGGATGGCATCTCCCAGGGGAAAGAAAACAAAGACGGCACAGTGCTCACCAAGCAGTAAGGAAGGTGGAACTGGATTGCAGGGGCATCAGAGAATCGATGGATACTGTCAGCTTCCATCAACTATGGGTCATGCTTCCTCCCCCCTTCCCCGGCTGGACAGCTGTGAGGTTTTGGCACTGTTTGGGAATTTTTCCCCGGAATGGGATCGGCAGGCATAACTTGAAGAGAGTCATTTGGGAGGCCTGCTGGGAGGCTCACAAATCCCTCTGCGTATTCGGAAGACAAATGACTCAGCAACTTTAAGTGAGTCAGCTCCATGCGGGATAAGGGATTAGAAATTCCAAATTTAATTCCACCGCTTTTTTGTGGCCCTGCCCCAATGGAGGCCCTGAAAAGGATTGGGGAAGAAACTGGGCAGCAGATAAGGAAAAGGAGCAGATCTCCCGTTGACTTGGCTTTTCAACCTTTCTTGAAGCAATCTAAGATTGAGGACTTTGTTTTGGCTCGGTCTTCTGGTCGGGGAGTTTCTGAGAGTACTGCTCCCTGAGCTGAGAATGAAGACTTACCTGAAACTGCGGCCCCTAACCACCCCTTGCATGAGCCTACCCTTGTAGAACTTTTGGCTCAGCAATGTTTTCTGATTGCAGAAACTACAGTGAACATTCAGCTCCAGCTTGATAGAATAGTAAGTGCTTTAAACTACTTAGTCTCCTGGACTACCAGTGGGTGTTCTGGGATGATCGCTCGGCAGTCGGTGGCGGCGACAGGGTGTTCCCTGCCAAATCCCAGGAAAAGCTTTAATAAAAGCACTCGCCAACGAAATCCTGGTCAACGAAATTCTACCAACAGACTGAATTCCGCATCCTATCACGCAAATAGTCGCCTGGTCTTACAGCCAAAACAGGTGGCCCTCGTCATTAATCCCATTAACGGCAATTTACCTTACTGGAGTTCAATACAGCTGGAGAGGGATCCTCTATTAAAGTTATTGGGACTAAAAGCTGATGATTTGAAGAAGGTCGAACTTTTACCCTCCCCTGAATACTGCACCAGAGTGCTACTTAGTTTCAATAATTCTAACATTCCAAAACTACTGTTCAGAAGAGGATCCTGGTTAAGATCCTTTGGCATTTTGCCAAGAAGAGTCTTCAAAGATATATCGATTAAGCCACTTTTGAGTAATCGACAACTTGTGAGTGGCAGGAGATTTATTGCCCCCAAAAGATCCTTAATGGCATATATTAATGAGCCAACTTTAAATGCTATTCAGGATATTGCACCATGTATTAGCGATATACCTACTTCTGCAAAACCCTCAGCTGGCATTCTCTCAGACGGTAGGCTAACTGCTCCTCCTACCACTGGCCAAATCAGCCCTTCGCAGCAGGTAACAACTTACCAGGAAACTTCCCTTGATTTGATCACTTGGGAAGAGGTGGCCCCAAAACAAGCGACATTAGCTCAGGGCACCCAAGGTCTTGGTAGATGGGTCCCAGGTCAATGTCTCTGGGATTCCACCTATCTATGGGACTGATCTGTGTCAGGATGGCTTTTGGAACCAGGAGGAGATGCAGCTCTTTGGCTCCTTTAATGCGCTTCCTCATTCGGAAAGAGTCAAAATCACAAAGCGTCTGGATGCAGTTAAGTTCAAGCTTTGGAGTCTATCACTCTCTGACAAGGATTCCTTTGGACTTCAGGGAGCTTATACTGATTTACCAGCGGAAGCTCCATTGGCATTTTCTCCAAAATGTTTAATTTGTAAATTTGGAGATGCAGGGCTAACTCAAACCCCGCTTGATGATACTGCCGAATACCTTCCAGCTAAGCAACCAGTCAATGCCACAAGTACGAACTGGAGTGCGCTTAGAGTCTTACAGCCCCATGAGCAAGGCTCGCCTCCCCTCTCTTTCCCCCTGCTTTTGCCTCCCATGAGGATGACCCTGCCATCTAATAATAGATGTATTTTTTTGGATCCGAAGGGTGCTCTGGAAAAAGTAACCACACAGAATGAGTAGTAAACCTGGTTACCCCCCCCCCCCACTGCATACTCAAGTGCCTTTCGTGGAACATTGCAGGCTGGTATTGCAGAATTTGCTAACTATATCCATTCATCCAATATGATCCTGGTGGTATTGCAGAATTTGCTAACTATATCCATTCATCCAATGTGATCCTGCTCCAGGAGACCTGGGCTTGTGATAAGATATCCTTTTCAGGGTTTACAGCCATTTTGTTGGCCGCTATTAGGCAATCTATGGCAGGGAGGCCTAAGGATGGTCTAGCTTGTTTGGTCTCTACTTCTTTGAAAGTGGAGACAGTGGAACTACCCCCCTGTGGCTCTTTAGCTGCAGCACTTTTAATTAAGAAAGGTCGCAGCAAAATTTTAGTCTATCTTCCCCAGACAAGGAGGCAAGCCAATATCAAGGCTCAATGGGGCATGCTGGAGAACTATATTATTTGTATGAAACTAAATTCCCAGCATTGTACATCCTTATAGGGGGTGACTTTAATGCCCGTCTGGGAGCTCAAGTCCCCCCAGTGATAGGGGCACTCTACCCCCAAGAAACCCTCCAGGCCATAGTCTGTAGTTTTCAATCTTGCACTGCTGCATTTGTTTAGAGCAGAATAAGAGATATAAGCATATAATGTTGACTTACCATGTACAGCAAACCAGACCACAAGCACAGTCTCCTGATTGTACACCAGGAAATGGACATGATACAGGAGGCACCACTTTGGAAACAAGCAATGTTATCAGGGTCACTTTGGCCAATTACTGCATAAAAAATGGGGGAGAAATACAATTGGCATTTTAGAATCTGTATTTATTTATTATTACTAATTATATTTTATTATTTTCATAGAAATTACATGTTTCATGATTTACATTCATTTTATAAATAATAAGAAGAAACCCAAGATATTAGAAACACTACTTGAACACTGTTGGCATTGACAAAATCCCTAACAGTCAATAGTTATAGTAGAAGGCAACCTTACTTGGAACATCATAAATATTTTGATAAAACCTTTAATAATATCAAACAACAATATCTGCCTATCCCCCATTCATTGGGAAGGACTTGATAGGCAGATAAAAGTGCCAAATCTGGTCTAAACATTTGGCTGACTATCCAACAAACCTATAATAATAAGATATTGATGTGGTGTTGGTGATATACTAGGAAGTGATGTGAGAGATTTTCAAGCCCATTCTCACCTATGGAAATTGGATGGCTACATAGAAACTGCTAGTGGAGATGACAGTATATCGGCTCAGCTATTTAAAATCCTAAAAGATTATGCTGTTAAAGTGCTGCACTCCAGCACTCCAGTATTGCAGTAAATTTGGAATAATTAACAATGGGCATAGGATTGGAAAAGGTCAGTGTACATTCCTATCTCAAAGAAGGACAGCGTCAAAGAGTATTCAAACTACAGTGCAACAGTGCTCCTTTGACAAGTTAGCGAGGTCCCTCTAAAATTCTATTTGCTAAAGTTCAGCAACAAGTGAACTAACTACTTATCAGAAGTATAAATTGAGTTTGAAGAGCAGAAAAACTAGAGATTAAATTACTAACACTCACTGGATTATGGATATCCACTTGATTACATTAAAGCCTTTGATTGTATGGATTGCAAACGTGTGGCAAGTTCTTAAAAAGACAGAAGTGCCACATGACCTTACCTAACTCCTGGGAAACCTATATGGAGGTCAAGAAGCAACACTTAGAACTGGACATGCACCAATCAATTGGTTCAAAATAGGGAAAGGAGTACTAAAAGGCTATGTATTGTGAACCTATATATTTAACTTATATGCAAAGTACACCATGCAAAATGCTCACAAACCAGAATTCAAATTGCCAAGAGAGATATCATCAATATCACATATGCAGATGATCCTACACTAATGGCAGAAAATCAAGAGGGTAATGAGGGTGAAAGAGGAAAGTGCAAAAGTTGGCTTGAAACTAATATTAAAAGCTAAGGTCATAGCATCCGCTTCCATTACCTCCTGGAAAGCAAGTAGAAGGGGAAGAAATGGAAACATTCCATTCTTTCAAAAATCATTACCTCTTATCAGCTGCTTGAGGAGAAGTCTTCCTCATAATTGTTCAGTGAGACATAATTAGGGACCAAATGAATGTTTTGAAATATATGAGCTGTGGAATTGGTGGGAACAATTACTCTTCTCCTAACCACTCTTGTTCAGAAGCCTGTGTTCCTACTTGCTCCATTTAGATGTTATGCTGAACCTATTTGGATGGGCTATTAGACCTGCAGATCACTGAGGAGATGATAAGTGTTTTGGATGCTTGCTGCAATTAAAAGCTACAACCAATATGACTAGGAGATGTTTTCTGAGAAGGTTTCCAAGCCATAATCTTCCTACACTAATCCTTGAAAAAAAATTCTGAAGGAATCTGTAGTCTCCAACACAATAGACTACTTCTAAAGCTAAAATCTTATGGCAACTCTTGACACCTGCATAACTGCATGGCTGTCTTCCTGTCAAACAGGCAACAAGTGGTCAAAATAGGGAGCGCTCTATCAAATCCTGCACCTGTTAATAGTGGTGCCCACCAAGGCAACGTTTTAGCACCAACACTCTTTATACTTTACATAAATTACCTTTGGAACCATATTGCAAGCAATTGTGTTCTCTTTGCGGATGATATACGTAAAACTATTTAACACCACTGATGATGACACTACCCTTCAAAAAGACCTTGACTATATGTCAGAATGGTCAACAATTGGCAACTTCAAATCTCAACCAACAAATGCTCTGTCTTACACATTGGCAAAAAAAAATCAGAACACAAAATACAAGCTGGGTTGACACAACCTTGTAGATGACTCTCACTCTGTCAAGGACCGTGGAGTACTCACATCTAATGATCTAAACCCCAGAGCTCATTGTAATAGCATTGCCAAAAAGGCATTAAGAGTTGTTAACCTAATCTTGTATAGGTTCTTTTCTGGTAATATTGTACTGCTGACCAGAGCATACAAAACATTTGCTAGACCAATTCTTGAATACAGCTCATCTGTCTGGAACCTGCATTGCATATTGGACATTAATACAATTGAGTGAGTTCCTCTGGAATGAAATGCATTTTAAGCCAATGAATGATCATCATCTTCTAGGCTCTTATCTGAATTTGAGTCATGCCTGTCTCAATTCTTAAGTGGGCATTTGAAGTTCCTTTGAGTGCAGGTACGATGGCTCACAGGAATTTGGTTTGTATGGTTTCTAGCGAGTCTATCGTACAAAAAAATGGGTTTATGAAGTGATATGAGCTCAATCAGGGGACCTCAAACTTTTTAACAGTCCCTCAGACTGTTGGGGGGCTGGACCAGCTGGATGGGTGTTGCTAGGTGGTCATGTGACTAGGTGGTCATGTGGGTATGGCCAATTTAGAAGTCCATTAAAAATACACACAAATTAAACTTTAATTTGTTTTGCTCTTGAGGATGTTTTGTTTTTCTTTGCATGTTGCTCTTTTGATTGACTTTTCTTTTTACTAGATCGCTTTTTAAGTTATTTAGGAGTCTATTTCAGGAAACTCAGTTTTGCAGCAATCCTTCTCAGCCCCAAGGCACTTATAATCAAAAAGTAGAACAAACCAGGGAAGGCATTGCCTCTCCTTGTTTTGGGTGGGTGGGAGGCAAGGCACACATCCCAAGAGCTGGGTGTCAGCATTCCAAATACCATGCAGAATTAAATCAGAGTCCAAGGCAAAACAATACTTTTTGTTCCAATTTAATAAAGCAGACATCATAGGCAAAATCTGTGTTAATCCCAATACTGGAAATGACATCAGAATTCCACCCAGTTAAAATTTCATGATCTTGTCCCCACACCCACAATCCATCACATGGTCCAATCTTCTTCTTCCATGCTGGCATCCACAACCAGCTTCTTCCGGTCAGGTGTACTGGTGTGGAGACAAAGGATGACCTTGGCTTCTAGTAAAGAATGAAAACAATACATTCCACAATCTCACTCCTGTCTATTCCCCCCTCCCATCAACTATACTAAAGAAACAGCATAATGAAATAAGAGAAAATGTGGCAGGCCAAAAATCTAAAAGGAATGTAATTGCAGGCCTGACACTGGGCCTCCTTAGAGAGGCAAAGGGTCAGGTTTATGTCTACTCCAGAACCTGGAAACAGGCATCCCTCAGCAATGGCTTAGGATATCTGATCTGTATAAATATAGAGCTTCTGAGTTCTGGTGGTTTTGATTGTTTCTGCTTCTTCTCCTTGTATTTGCTATCATGTTGCAAGAGCTGCATGGGTATTGTATACATGCATCACATTTTATATCACTGTATATAAACAAGTTTCTTCTATAAATGAATCCTGAAGATTTATTTACTTGTGTGCTGGTTGGATTGCTGCAGACTCTCTCAGGTTATATCAACCAATTGCTCCTTTTTCTGTTTACCTGTCAAAAAAGTCAGTCTGGAAAGGGTACTTTCCTCTAGGCAGCTGGAAAGGGCATAGCCTTATTCCTTTTCCCTTGGAGTGGAATAAAAAAAATTGCACAATTTCCCACTAACTCCTGTGACTCTGTATGAATTCCTTCACCTGCTCAATATTACTTGAACTCCGAGCTAGAGATTCTGCTTCTTCATAGGTTCGTTTATAAAGAATTCTCAAAAGTTAGGAATGGTATGGCTGCAATAGCCCAATTTTTAAATAAAGACCCCTGCTGTACAGAAAAATAGCTTTATGGCTATGTGATATTATGTGGCTTTTACATGGAACACTTTATATACATAAATATAAAAGTTTTAACAAACTGTGAAGTGTTCTGATTCACTCTGCAGTCTTCCTCAAAGCTAAAGCGACTCCTTGATAAACACCTCATTTCTCAGACTAATCACCACATCATCAGGATATTGAAAAATAGTAATTTCCTCTGGCAAAAAGTTAAAAACTAGCAAACTGTTCATATATGTCATTCCAAAATATTTGAAATGTTTTTGTGTGCAGTTGTCTCTATTTGCCTTAACCTCACCCTGGCTAAAATATCTCCTTTCCCAGACTTTACAAGACTTCTTCACACCTTGCTTGCCTGTCTCCTGCATTTAGCAGGATAAGGAGAGGGATTAACAGAGTTAGAAAGGCCCTTGGAAGTCCTCTAATCTAGCCCAACCCCCTTCACAAGCAGACGTATTTCTGTCCAAACTTTTCTTTAAAAACTGAAGTGATTGAGGTTTTGAAGTATACTATTATTGATGAATGTTTTACTTTTTTTATTTTTCCCCCAGAAAAAATTGATATTGACAATTGATATACCTTTTAAACAATGGCAAAAAATATTTATACATTTGTATGGAAAAAAACCAAGAATCAAGTATAAAATATTGCACAATGCTAAAGAATGTACATTATTAAGATTAGGCTTGCAATTTGGTAGAGATGAAAGATTTGATGACTTTGAGAAACAGGAGAGACGAGACAACCATTTGTCTGAAATAGTATAGGGTTTCCACCGTAAGTAGAGGGTTGGAATAGATGATCTCCTAAGTCCCTTCCAACCCAGTTAGTCTGAAGTTGTTGGAATTGAAACAAATTAATTTGACATTTGGATGCCATGCTTGTTGTTCTTTATGTTGACTTTAATATGGATATTATTTCAATAATTTCAATGTTCAATAATTCAGTATAATGCAAACACAAGCAATAGAAAATAAGTGTCTTAAATGTTAAAAGAGTTGATTTTAACAAAGTAAGAGAATGCTAGGAAAGATTCCATGGATGAAATCCTAAAGAGAAAAACAACTCAAGAAGCATGGGAAACTCTAAACATACAGCCATAAAAGCCCAGTCCAGCTTTTGTACTATATCCTGGATCACCAGGGAATTACCTGAGGATTGGAAAAGGGATGATTTGATTTTGATTTTAAGTTTATTTATAGGCCGCCCTTTTCCCTGAGGGGACTCAGGGTGGCTTACAACTTATATAGGAAGGGGAAACATACAATGACACATAGGACAATACATAATTAAAAGAGTAAAGCAACATTCATTCAACATTCGGGCGGGGATGGATTATAATCTTTAACCCCAGGCCTGACGGGATAGCCAGGTCTTGAGGGCTGTGCGGAAGGTCTGGAGGGTGGTGAGGGTACGAATCTCCACGGGGAGATCGTTCCAAAGGGTCGGAGCTGCTACTGAAAAGGCTCTCCTCCGCGTAGTTGCCAGTCGACACTGACTGGCAGATGGAACTCGGAGGAGGCCCAATCTATGCAATCTAATGGGTCGTGAGGAGGTAATTGGCAGGAGGCGGTCTCTCAAGTACCTAGATCCACTACCATGAAGGGCTTTGTGGGTGGTAAGTAGCACCTTGAAGCGCACCCGGAGATCAACAGGTAGCCAGTGCAGCTCGCGGAGGATAGGTGTTATGTGGGCAAACCGAGGTGCACCCACAATCACTCGCGCGGCCGCATTCTGGACTAGCTGAAGTCGCCGGATGCTCTTCAAGGGCAGCCCCATGTAGAGCACATTGCAGTATTCCAGCCTAGAGGTCACAAGGGCCCGAGTGACTGTTGTGAGAGCCTCCCAGTTCAGGTAGGGTCGCAACTGGCGCACCAGGTGAACCTGGGCAAATGCCCCCCTGGTCACAGCCGACAGGTGGTAATCAAAAGTCAGCTGTGGATCCAGAAGGACTCCCAAGTTGCGGACCCTGTCTGAGGGGTGTAATATTTGACCCCTCAGCCTGAGTGATGGAACACTGGCCAAATTATTGGGAGGAAAACACAACAGCCGCTCGGTCTTTTCAGGGTTGAGTACAAGCTTGTTAGCCCTCATCCAGTCCCTAACGGCTTCCAGACCCCGGTTCATCACGTCCACCGCTTCATTGAGTTGGCATGGGGCAGACAGATACAGCTGCATATCGTCCGCGTATTGGTGGTATCTTATTCCATGCCTCTGAATGATCTCACCCAGCGGTTTCATGTAGATGATGTGGTTCCCATCTTCAAGAAAGGGGGGAAAAACAGACCCAGGAAACTACAGCTCAGTCTAACATCAATACCTGGGAAAATCCTGGAAAAGATAATCAAGAAACAGATCTGCAGATAACTAGAAGCAAATAAAGTTATAACCAGTAGCCAGATTGGGCTTGTTAAAAACAAATCATGCCAAACCAAAACTCCACAAAAAGATAATAAAATATGAATATGAAGAAATATGTATATTAGGGGATTTTAATGCGATAGTAAATAATGAGCTGGATTATAAAACTGCAGAGTTGAATAAGAAGTTAAGGATAATACTGCCTAAACATTCTTTACAATGATGAGAAATTAAGTCTACAAGATGTATGGAGAAGAAGACACTTGAGAGAAATTCAATATACATTTTACTGAAATAGACACATGTAATGGTCAAGAATAGACATGATTTGGACAATAGATAATTGTTAAAACACAAAAGACTGATATAGAAACAAGTATATGGGCATACCACAATCCAGTAATAATGACATGATCAGAGAGAAAAAAATGAGATGGACATTAAATCAAAATCTATTAAGTGAAAATGAATTGAAAATGAAAATGAAAAAGAACTGACCTTTTTTAAAAAAGAGAATAAAAAGGAGGACACATCCCTAAAGAATGTGTGGGACACCAGCAAGGCATATGCTAGAGGACTACTAATGACTTAGTAGGAAAAAGAAACAAACAAAACAGACTAACATGAAAGAAGATAAAGGAGGAACACAGGAGACTGGAAATAGAACTACAAAGAAACACACAAAATGCTAAAATTAAAAATTTGATGGACCTAGAAAACCTAAATTGAATTTAATGGAAAATGAAGAAGTGGCAAATAAAGTAAAAGCCACGAGACATTTTTTTTTTGAAAACGCAAATAAACCATGACAATGGATGGCGTACAAGATAAAACGAGAGAAAGAAAAAAAAATCATAAATCAATTATTAGACCAAGAAGGGAATATTTGTTATCAAAAGGAAGAAAAGGACAAAGTAGTACAAAAATATTATAAGAAATTATACCAGCAAGACACAGTGGCAGTACTATATCCATGTGGAGAGAATTAAGCACAAAGGTACACCCTTGTGGAGTACCACAAGGTTCTGTCTTAGGCTCAATACTCTTCAATACCTTCATAAATGACTTTGATGAGGGAATAGAAGAGGAACTCATCAAATTTGCAAATGACACTATACAAACAACCCTGAACACAAGCTCAGGATCCCAAAATATCTTGACATACTTGAAGTTTTACATTTATGTAGAGAAAATGAAAGGTACAGATTAGGCAAGACCTAGCTCCCTGTGAGAGGGACCTTGGAGTCTTAATGGATGATCACTTGCATATGTGCCACAATTGGGCAGCAACAGTCTAAACCACGAATACAGTGCTGGGTTGTATAAACAGAGGCATAGAATCAAGATCATGTGAAGTATTAGTACCATTTTATAAAACCCTAGTAAGACCACACCTGGAATATTGCAACCATTTTGACAAAAAAGATATTAAGATTTTGGAAAAAGTTCCGAGAAGAGCAACTAAGATGATCAAAGGCCTGGAGACTAAAATATATGAAGAATGACTGCAGGATTTGGGTCTGGCTAGTCTACAGAAAAGAAGAATCAGTGGCAACATGATAGCAGTGTTCCACAATTTGAGGCGTAGAGGTAAAGTCTCACCTCGCAGATATGTGCTAGTCGTTCCTGACTGTATAGGTTTGAGTAAGATACCACCGATTACTATACCTGTGCATTTTGTTTTTCTTGCCTAAATGTAGAATCTTTTTTTACCACTGAATTTTATTTTATTAGCTAGCGCCCAATGGTCAAGTCTGTCAAGATCCTTCTGTATCCTAAACCTATCTTCTGGAGTATTGGCTATTTCTGCTAGCTTGGTGTCATCTGTAAACTTGATGAGTTCCCCATCTATCCCTTCGTCCAAGTCATTGATGAAGGTGTTGAAGAATACTGGGCCTAAAACAGAGCCTTTGGGTACTCTACTGCATACTTTCCTCCATGTAGATACAGTTCCATTGAGGACTACATGTTGGTTGCAGTTGGTCAGTTAGTTATGAATCCATCTCGTGGTGATGCTATCTAATCTACATTTTTCTACTTTATCTACTAGTAGATTAATGTCTACTTTATCAAATCAAAGTCCAAGTAAATTATATCGACATTATTCCTCTGGTAATTTTGTCACTTTCTCAAAGAATGCAATAAAAATGGCATGATTGTTTTTGATAAACCCTTGTTGGCTTTTGGTTATTACTTTGTTTGCTTCTAAGTGTTCGCTGATTTTTTTTGTTCCATTTGTTTCTTTATCTTTGTGAAACTCCTTTCTATTTTTATTTTTGAATGTTGTAGTTTCTTTGGCAATTAAAAAGAATATATTTATTTATTTTAAAAATTCCAACACACAACTGGACTTTCTTGGTTTTTTTCCTTGAAAATGATTCACTTCTCATCCAAGAAACTTCCTCAGTTCTGTCTGAATGGTTGGATTCCACAATGGAGCACAATGGCACTGTGAACTTTAGGATCAGTCGGAACATTGGAATCAGTCATATTGGACTTAATTCTCACTAACAGAGATGAAATGAAAGAAGGTGTTGAAGGTGATCTTTCTAGAAAGAAAGAAAAACCTCCACTTAATATTATAGTCAACATTTAATATTGTAACTGTTTGCTCCAAAACCACAGGAAGAAAGTGATGAAGAACCTGTGGAAGCCAACTTTATCTCTAAAAATGCCTTGAGACCTAGAAAAAATATGCTTGTTGTAATCTTGCTGTAATCCAAGAAATGGCCAGTTAACTTGTGTAATGAATGTGTGCAGCAGAGGTAATGGTGAAACATCACGGGCAAACTGACTCGATGTTTAGAAATCACATTATGTAAGATAATGGAAAGTGAATCCATGGTGTAAGAGGCCACAATGTTTGGGTGGTTTTGTTCTGTATCAGGCTTCATGATTCCATATATTTTACTGCTTTTTTAGTATTAGCAATCCTTTTTTAAGGAATATGGCTTGATAATTAGATGTGATAACATAGAGGTAACAGATAAAAGTGATTCAACAAGTCATTTGATTCATGAAGAGGAGTCTGTAAACTTACCAGTACTGAAATGTTCTTCATCCAATTAACCTATAGAAGAGTGTGTTCCTCTAGTGGTTTCTAAAAAAGCTCTGATAGAAAACTGATGACCAAAACAGTGTGACAGAACTCACACTGAATACCTCAGAATGCAAACATCTGACCAAATAATCTCTCCTCAACACTGTGTACTCTCTCTCCGTTTTCTGGATGCCATTCCTTGTCCTGGAAAGGCCATATATCAAACTTGTATTTAAGAATGTCTTTCATTAAAAGTTACGAGCCCTTCAAAGTAGACCAGGCTAGGAAGCAGATAAACATGGCAATGCAACTTGAATTATAATCTTTTCTTTTTACATACCACCTTTATTATTTTTACAAATAGCTCATGACAGCAAATATATAACATCTGACACAATTTCTTCCTATTTTCCCCACAACAACAAGCCTGTGCGATTAGTTGGTCTGAGAGGCAGTAAATGGCTGAAGGTCAACCAGTTGGTGTTTATAGTTATAGTGGAAATAGAGCTCCCACGTGCCGACTTTCTAGCCTGATGGCTTAATCGCTAGACAAATCTGACTCTTCAGAATGAAAAGAAATCAAGTTGCCTAACATTATTTGAAAGGACTAAACTCAACATTGTTAGAAGTAAAAGGAAGAAACATAAAGTTGGTTTATTTCATCAAGGTTATCAGGAGTGAAATGATATTTTTTAGATTTGTTTATAGATAAGAAACATGGTGGTAAAAGCCCAGATTCAAAAGGTTCTAAAAATAAAAACCCCTCAGTTTTGTCTGGTTTCTGTGTGATTTCAGCCTTAATATGCTACTACATTGCCCATTTGTAATTTCACCCTTAATATGCTACTACAATGCCTATTTCAGTAGCTTTTTAAAAAAATCATTTTTCAAGGGTTTTCCATAGATATTGAATCATCAGATGTAGACTTGCTTATTTTTAGTAGTATTCCATGGGTTTTTGCTTAATACATTTATTTATATATTTGTCTTTTATGTTTTATTTAAAGGTCTTAATATTTTAGGATTTGTTTTGTACTAATTCTTCCCAAGCAACCACATCAGTTTTTTTGTTCCATTTGTTTCTTTATCTTTGTGTTACTCCTTTCTATTTTTATTTTTGAATGTGGTAGTTTCTTTGGCAATTTAAAAGAATGTATTTATTTATTTTAAAAATTCCAACACACGACTGGACTTTCTTGGTTTTTTTTCTTGAAAATGATTCAGTTCTCATCCAAGAAACATCCTCAGTTCTGTCTGAATGGTTGGATTCCACAATGGAGCACAATGGCAATGTGATTACAGTGTAAATTATGGCAGTGTAAATTAACAAATAGAAAGAGAAGATACACTCCGTGTGACTTTATGGCACAATATGTGGTTGAAGAACAGGAAATGTCTTCCAAACTGAAATGTATTCGAAGAGATATGGATACATGCATGCACCCATGCACACACTTATATTCTTGTAATCACACAAATGCCCCAAGTCCCTCATAAAGAAGTCACACAACAAAAACAACACAGTTGTTGTATTTCAAGGAGAAGTTGCAAAATTTCAATTTAATGCATAAATATGTTAGAATCTGATAGATAGCTATTTAATTTATATAAAATGAAATTTAATTCAAACCAAGCGGAAGATCCAACCGGGTCCTAAGAAACCTAGCAGACCACTTTGTTTCCCAAAAAGTAGAGAAGGGAACATTGGGATCAGTCATATTGGATTTAATTCTCATTAACAGAGATGAAATGATAGAAGGTGTTGAAGGTGATCTTTCTAGAAAAAAAGAAAAACCTCCACTTAATATTATAGTCAACATTTAATATTGTAGCTGTTTGCTCCAAAACCATAGGAAGAAAGTGATGAAGTGATGTGCTCTACATGGGGCTGCCCTTGAAGAGCATCCGGCGACTTCAGCTAGTCCAGAACGCAGCCGCGCGAGTGATTGTGGGTGCACCTCGGTTCACCCACATAACACCTATCCTCCGCGAGCTGCGCTGGCTACCTGTTGATCTCCGGGTGCGCTTCAAGATGCTACTTATCACTCATAAAGCCCTTCATGGTAGTGGGTCTGCGTACTTGAGAGACCGCCTCCTGCCAATTACCTCCCTGCGACCAATAAGATCACATAGATTAGGCCTCCTCCGAGTTCCATCTGCCAGTCAGTGCCGACTGGCAACTACACGGAGGAGAGCCTTTTCAGTAGTAGCTCTGACCCTTTGGAACGATCTCCCCGTGGAGATTCGTACCCTCACCACCGTCCAGACCTTCCGCACAGCCCTTAAGACCTGGCTAGCCCGTCAGGCCTGGGGACAAAGATAACTGTCCCCACCCGAATGATGAATGAATGTCGCTTACTATTTTACTTCTATGTATTGTTGTGTCTATTGTCTGTATACCCCCCCCCCTTTATTTTATGTAAGCCGCCCTGAGTCCCCTCAGGGAAAAGGGCGGCCTATAAGTATTAATAAATACAAAATACAAATACAAATACCAATGAAGAACCTGTGGAAGCCAACTTATCTCTAAAGTTAAAGTTAGAGTTAAAGTTTCTAGGTCTCTTATGCCTTGAGACCTAGAAAGAAATATGCTTGTTGTAATCTTGCTGTAATCCAAGAAATGGCCAGTTAACTTGGGTAATGAATGTGTGCAGCAGAGGTAATGGTGAAACATCTCGGGCAAACTGACTCGATGTTTAGAAATCACATTAAGTAAGATAATGGAAAGTGAATCCATGGTGTAAGAGGCCACAATGTTTGGATGGTTTTGTTCTGTATCAGGCTTCATGATTCCATATATTTTACTGCTTTTTTAGTATTAGCAATCCTTTTCTAAGGAATATGGCTTGATAATTAGATGTGATAATGTAGAGGTAACAGATAAAAGTGATTCAACAAGTCATTTGATTCATGAAGAGAAGTCTGTAAACTTACCAGTACTGAAATGTTCTTCATCCAATGAGTGTGTTCCTTTAGTGGTTTCTAAAAAAGCTCAGATAGAACACTGATGACCAAAACAGTGTGACAGAATTCACACTGAATACCTCAGAATGCAAACATGTGACCAAATGATCTCTCCTCAACACTGTGTATTCTCTCTCCTTTTTCTGGATGCCATTCCTTGTCCTGGAGAGGCCATATATCAAACTTGTATTTAAGAATGTCTTTCATTAAGAGTTATGAGCCCTTCAAAGTAGACCACACTAGGAAGCAGATAAACATGGCAATGCAACTTGAATTATAATCTATTTTTTTACATACCACCTTTATTATTTTTACAAATAGCTCATGGCAGCAAATATATAACATCTGACACAATTTCTTCCTATTTTCCCCACAACAACAAGCCTGTGCGATTAGTTGGTCTGAGAGGCAGTAAATGGCTGAAGGTCAACCAGTTGGTGTTTATAGTTATAGTGGAAATAGAGCTCCCACGTGCCGACTTTCTAGCCTGATGGCTTAATCGCTAGACAAATCTGACTCTTCAGAATGAAAAGAAATCAAGTTGCCTAACATTATTTGAAAGGACTAAACTCAACATTGTTAGAAGTAAAAGGAAGAAACATAAAGTTGGTTTATTTCATCAAGGTTATCAGGAGTGAAATGATATTTTTTAGATTTGTTTATAGATAAGAAACATGGTGGTAAAAGCCCAGATTCAAAAGGTTCTAAAAATAAAAACCCCTCAGTTTTGTCTGGTTTCTGTGTGATTTCAGCCTTAATATGCTACTACATTGCCCATTTGTAATTTCACCCTTAATATGCTACTACAATGCCTATTTCAGTAGCTTTTTAAAAAAATCATTTTTCAAGGGTTTTCCATAGATATTGAATCATCAGATGTAGACTTGCTTATTTTTAGTAGTATTCCATGGGTTTTTGCTTAATACATTTATTTATATATTTGTCTTTTATGTTTTATTTAAAGGTCTTAATATTTTAGGATTTGTTTTGTACTAATTCTTCCCAAGCAACCACATCAGTTTTTTTGTTCCATTTGTTTCTTTATCTTTGTGTTACTCCTTTCTATTTTTATTTTTGAATGTGGTAGTTTCTTTGGCAATTTAAAAGAATGTATTTATTTATTTTAAAAATTCCAACACACGACTGGACTTTCTTGGTTTTTTTTCTTGAAAATGATTCAGTTCTCATCCAAGAAACATCCTCAGTTCTGTCTGAATGGTTGGATTCCACAATGGAGCACAATGGCAATGTGATTACAGTGTAAATTATGGCAGTGTAAATTAACAAATAGAAAGAGAAGATACACTCCGTGTGACTTTATGGCACAATATGTGGTTGAAGAACAGGAAATGTCTTCCAAACTGAAATGTATTCGAAGAGATATGGATACATGCATGCACCCATGCACACACTTATATTCTTGTAATCACACAAATGCCCCAAGTCCCTCATAAAGAAGTCACACAACAAAAACAACACAGTTGTTGTATTTCAAGGAGAAGTTGCAAAATTTCAATTTAATGCATAAATATGTTAGAATCTGATAGATAGCTATTTAATTTATATAAAATGAAATTTAATTCAAACCAAGCGGAAGATCCAACCGGGTCCTAAGAAACCTAGCAGACCACTTTGTTTCCCAAAAAGTAGAGAAGGGAACATTGGGATCAGTCATATTGGATTTAATTCTCATTAACAGAGATGAAATGATAGAAGGTGTTGAAGGTGATCTTTCTAGAAAAAAAGAAAAACCTCCACTTAATATTATAGTCAACATTTAATATTGTAGCTGTTTGCTCCAAAACCATAGGAAGAAAGTGATGAAGTGATGTGCTCTACATGGGGCTGCCCTTGAAGAGCATCCGGCGACTTCAGCTAGTCCAGAACGCAGCCGCGCGAGTGATTGTGGGTGCACCTCGGTTCACCCACATAACACCTATCCTCCGCGAGCTGCGCTGGCTACCTGTTGATCTCCGGGTGCGCTTCAAGATGCTACTTATCACTCATAAAGCCCTTCATGGTAGTGGGTCTGCGTACTTGAGAGACCGCCTCCTGCCAATTACCTCCCTGCGACCAATAAGATCACATAGATTAGGCCTCCTCCGAGTTCCATCTGCCAGTCAGTGCCGACTGGCAACTACACGGAGGAGAGCCTTTTCAGTAGTAGCTCTGACCCTTTGGAACGATCTCCCCGTGGAGATTCGTACCCTCACCACCGTCCAGACCTTCCGCACAGCCCTTAAGACCTGGCTAGCCCGTCAGGCCTGGGGACAAAGATAACTGTCCCCACCCGAATGATGAATGAATGTCGCTTACTATTTTACTTCTATGTATTGTTGTGTCTATTGTCTGTATACCCCCCCCCTTTATTTTATGTAAGCCGCCCTGAGTCCCCTCAGGGAAAAGGGCGGCCTATAAGTATTAATAAATACAAAATACAAATACAAATACCAATGAAGAACCTGTGGAAGCCAACTTTATCTCTAAAGTTAAAGTTAGAGTTAAAGTTTCTAGGTCTCTTATGCCTTGAGACCTAGAAAGAAATATGCTTGTTGTAATCTTGCTGTAATCCAAGAAATGGCCAGTTAACTTGGGTAATGAATGTGTGCAGCAGAGGTAATGGTGAAACATCTCGGGCAAACTGACTCGATGTTTAGAAATCACATTAAGTAAGATAATGGAAAGTGAATCCATGGTGTAAGAGGCCACAATGTTTGGATGGTTTTGTTCTGTATCAGGCTTCATGATTCCATATATTTTACTGCTTTTTTAGTATTAGCAATCCTTTTCTAAGGAATATGGCTTGATAATTAGATGTGATAATGTAGAGGTAACAGATAAAAGTGATTCAACAAGTCATTTGATTCATGAAGAGAAGTCTGTAAACTTACCAGTACTGAAATGTTCTTCATCCAATGAGTGTGTTCCTTTAGTGGTTTCTAAAAAAGCTCAGATAGAACACTGATGACCAAAACAGTGTGACAGAATTCACACTGAATACCTCAGAATGCAAACATGTGACCAAATGATCTCTCCTCAACACTGTGTATTCTCTCTCCTTTTTCTGGATGCCATTCCTTGTCCTGGAGAGGCCATATATCAAACTTGTATTTAAGAATGTCTTTCATTAAGAGTTATGAGCCCTTCAAAGTAGACCACACTAGGAAGCAGATAAACATGGCAATGCAACTTGAATTATAATCTATTTTTTTACATACCACCTTTATTATTTTTACAAATAGCTCATGGCAGCAAATATATAACATCTGACACAGTTTCCTCCTATTTTCCCCACAACAACAAGCCGGTGTGATTGGTTGGTCTGAGAGGCAGTATATGGCTGAAGGTCAACCAGTTGGTGTTTATAGTTATAGTGGAAGTAGAGCTCCCACGTGCCAACTTTCTAGCCTGATGGCTTAATCGCTAGACAAATCTGACTCTCCAGAATGAAAAGAAATTAGGTTGCCTAACATTATTTGAAGGGACTAAACTCAACATTGTTAGAAGTAACAGGAAGAAACAAAGTTGGTTTATTTGATCAAGGCAATCCTTTATGGGCTTTTGCTGATATCATGAGTGAAATGATATTTTTTAGATTTGTTCATAGATAAGAGACATGGTGGTAAAAGCCCAGATTCAAAAGGTTCTAAAAATAAAAACCACTCAGTTTTGTCTGGTTTCTATGTGATTTCATCCTTAATATACTATTATATTGCCTATTTGTAATTTCACCCTTAATATGCGCTACTCCATTGCCTATTTCAGTAGCTTTCAAAAAAATATCATTTTTCTTCAGTTCTCTTATGCTTCAGGTTGGTCTGAGGATTTTTTTGTAGACTTTCTTCCACCAGGAAAAGAAAGGTCTATCCAATATAACTATTTATATATGTGTGTGAGAGAGACAAGGACAGAAATAGAGGCAGAAAGATAATTTGTGATCTCATTCCCAAACTTGATTATATGGCCTCTCCAGGACAAGGAATGGCATCCAGAAAAAGGAGAGAGAGTATACAGTGTTGAGGAGAGATCATTTGGTCACATGTTTGCATTTTGAGGTATTCAGTGTGAGTTCTGTCACACTGTTTTGGTCATCAGTTTTCTATCAGAGCTTTTTTAGAAACCACTAAAGGAACACACTCTTCTATAGGTTAATTGGATGAAGAACATTTCAGTACTGGTAAGTTTACAGACTCCTCTTCATGAATCAAATGACTTGTTGAATCACTATTATCTGTTACCTCTACATTATCACATGTAATTATCAAGCCATATTCCTTAGAAAAGGATTGTTAATACTAAAAAAGCAGTAAAATATATGGAATCATGAAGCCTGATACAAAACAAAACCATCCAAACATTGTGGCCTCTTACACCATGGATTCATTTTCCATTGTCTTACTTAATGTGATTTCTAAACATCGAGTCAGTTTGCCCGTGATGTTTCACCATTACCTCTGCTGCACACATTCATTACACAAGTTAACTGGCCATTTCTTGGATTACAGCAAGATTACAACAAGCATATTTTTTCTAGGTCTCAAGGCATTTTTAGAGATAAAGTTGGCTTCCACAGGTTCTTCATCACTTTCTTCCGTTGGTTTTGGAGCAAACAGCTACAATATTAAATGTTGTGGTGAAACTGTCAATAACCCAAGACCTGCCCATTGCCTGCAATGATTAGGCTCAATACCTGACTCCATGAGGGACCCTCTCAGATGGTTTTTCACTGCAGCTATTTTTTGCATCTTGATTGTTCACCCCCGTTTTATCAGCAGAGTCCATGTAATACAGAAACTGTTGCATCTTTGAGTAAATTTATTTTCCATTCTTTTCCTCATCCCTCACTCTTAGGATCCTTTCTCAGAGCAACTGTATCACATATAGGGAGGAGTGAAAAAGGGGAATTAGTCTAATATACACCCTGAAATGTTGTCTCTTTTCTAGAGCATATTTCTTGTAGTTGAATAAGAGAGCGGATGTGAAGAACGTGAAATTTGGACAGTGAATGGTGTAACTCTGTTGCTCTGCCAGGTGATTGCATTTTATTTTCATTCATTAAATCTGTTTGTCACCCATCTCACTACAATATTCCTTCAGCTCACAATCCACAGCTATAGCTGTCCCAAGCAAATATCGAAGAACTGAATTTACTTTAGGTCTAAGAGTATAACTGTTACTAGGTCAGTGGAGATGTGGGAGAATGTCTATTTTTTCACTTTGAAATCATCTCTACATCTCTATAGCCTCCATGGCAGCTGACATTTCATTTTCGTCCCAAATGAGGTAACATCAGGGGTCTCCTCCCAAGAGGCTTTCTCACCCTGAGCTGAGGGGCAGTCAGGGAGGCTTCAGAATAATTGGAAGATGTGTGAGAAAAACCTACCCGAGAGAGTTGCCAAAAAGGCTATGTGCCTTCTATGTATTTTTCATCTTCCATAGATTTTCAGGCAGGAGGAAATAACTGCATTCTCTTTCTTTCTCCTGGTCAAGGCCACAAAGCATAATGTAAACTCCCTGTATCCTCAGCAGTTAACTATGCAAAATACTCATGGAAGTGGCCCAGCTTTTGTGTCCCTTTACAATAATGAAGCCATATGTAGAAGATTTGTTCACCATTTCTAAAATAGTCTTTTAATTTTCTTTTCTGCCATAAAACTTCAGTCTTTATAAAGACTTATCCAAATTTCACAGAAACCCAAACTTTACATAATCCAGGACTCTAAACCATTGAAATCCTGAGTTTTTTCCTTCTACATTTCCAGGTCAATGTGTACCTTGTAAGGAGCCTGATCTATGTTGATTCTCCAATTCTTGGCATGTGGAGTGGACATTCAACCCTCTATTCTTATATTGAAAAGAACTAACATCCTGAATAACCCACTTCAACATGTGTGTCTTCCAGAGGTGGATTGCTGCTGATTTGACCCAGATTGCACGAACCGGTTGTAGGAGGCTCCGCCCACCCACCCGGACGCAAGCGGGTGCAAGAGCAAACTGGTAGTAAAATAAATTGCAACCCACCTTCTCTTGATAACACGTAGTACAGAAGTGATACATAGACAAAAGAGTGGATTCAATCAAATAGTATACCATTTTCATTTTCCCCATCCCCAATATCTCTTCTTAGGCCATTGTAAGTAAAGACATTAAATCTTTTATTTGTATATGTGTGTGAGAGAGAATTTATCAGCAAACATATTATCAGGGGGAAGCTACATTTCATTACAACCACACATATCTAATCTACCCTGATAAGTAATTCATTTGCATGTAACTAGTTATGTCAACTCTGCAGACCATTCAATAATGGAGCCAAACATTTATGATTCCAAAGTATTTTAGCTATAAGCAGAACCATTAAACTATTCAACTAACTCTCCTGCTCTTGCAAGAACTTTTGCAAGTTAACCCTCAGGAGTGTTTCAATAGAAGGAAATACAACAAGGCCAATTACATTTAAGAGTAGTTTCAATATTTCACAGTGTGATGCAATCATTATAACTCCATAAATAGAGTGTTGTGTCCTATCCCAGGAATACATTTGGTCCAGAACCAATCTCAACATGAAGATCCTTTATCTGCTGTTCGCATTCCTTTTCCTTGCATTTCTGTCTGAACCAGGTAAGAAATTAAATTATTGATAATTGAGAAATCACTGAAAGCTCACTACTTTCTAAGCAAGTATGATCATCACTGACAGCAGGATAATCTTCAACTTCTTTTTTTAGTTTGTGTATTGATTCACTATTCGCTACAAAACCTGTATTGATTCACTATTCGCTACAAAACCTAACTGGTGGTTTTATTATTGTATATTATTTGTTGATTCGTTTTAGTTTTGGTATACCAAATTCTCACCAAAACACATTATGATGTGTTTGAGGGACAAAGAACATTTTATCTAGTGCTCAAAACACCAAGCTATAAATCTGGAGATTGTACTATTCCCATCTTTGGCATGAAAGCTGTTTGGGTACATTTGGGCTTCTCTCAACACAAAGCAGCTCACAGGATTGCTGTTGTGGTAAAATAGGAGAAGGCATCCTTGGTATTCTCTCAGCTTGTTATTTTTCTCCTTACAATTGTTTCATTTTGATAATGAAACTATCAAACTAAGTAACATCACTAAGGAATGAAGTTTGCTCTCAGTTTATATTCTAGCAATCTGCCTTGTTAGTATTGGTTAGGAGTGGTCTTGGGATGGTTTTTTTTTTAGTTCTACTGTTTATTATTAACTTTTTGTCACTTCCCTCTTTCTTGTTTATTGGTCAGATGTTACATTTGATGTTAATATAAGATAATTTGGATGTTGATTATGTGTAGGGGGATATCTTGGTCTTTCTGTTCCCTTTTTGGCTTGTTAATTGCCTCTTTTGCAAATTAAGTATATATTGTTTATGTCTATTGATAGATAATTTGTCAGTGCGAGGCTGCCAAGAATTCTCTAGTGCTTTTGGAATTGGGTTCATCTTGGATGGTCACAGTTCCCAAGTTGAAAGTATGGTTAAGTCTGTCCATATGTTGTGAAATTAAAGAGTTTTCATACTATCTTCTGACTGCTACTTGGTGTTCATGGAAATATTACATATATTTGTCATCTTGAGTTATTTTAAGAAATAAAGATGAGATAAAAATAAATAAAAATATAGCAATAGCAGATTTTTATATACCGCTTCATAGGGCTTTCAGCCCTCTCTAAGCGGTTTACAGAGTCAGCATATTGCCCCCAACAACAATCTGGGTCCTCATTTTACCCACCTCGGAAGGATGGAAGGCTGAGTCAACCTTGAGCCTGGTGAGATTTGAACCGCTGAGCTGCTGATCTAGCAGTCAGCTGAAGTAGCCTGCAGTGCTGCATTTAACCACTGCACCACCTCGGCTCTTAAAATAGATATTCATTATCTGGTGAATATTGATATTCAATTTGTAAAAAAGAAAAGCTATTGCAGCAAAATGTCACAAATGCACCGCTTTTTAAGAGCAGAGAAGATCAGCATCAATTAAGAGAAAAGAGAAAAAAAGCCAAAGGAAAACCAGATCCTGAAGTTCAAAGGAAGTTAACCATTCTCACTCAAGTTCTTCATCAAAAACACCCAGCAGAACCAGCCATGATAATTCAGGATTATTTCTTAGCAAGCAAAAATCCATAGTAATAATGGAGAGAGAGATATCCCTTTGGTGTGACTTAGATTTTTTTCCTCCATACTACCTTAATAGATAAAGACATACCTGCCAATTCATCTCTGGCCAGATATGAAATCTGGGTTGTTATAAGATATATTGGGGCTATTGAAGGGAGATGAGCAAAAATGAATTCTTTGATCAGAGGGAACATCTCAATTCATAGGAATCATGCAATTCTGTAGAAGAAAGTGATGTCTTAGAAGGAAATATCTATCCAAATAACAAAGTATTTTTACATCATTCCTCTGTCTACCCTTTTTCTTTTCACAGGTAATGCCCAATCCAAATGTTACCATAAAGGAGGAGGGTGCGCTTATGGTCACTGTCCAGATTCCACTTTGGACATTGGGAGGCAGGATTGTGGACCGAGATCAAAATGCTGTCAAGGGTAAGTAAACACTCCTCTAATAAAGATGCCACAGATGTAGATTGGGATACCCTTGTTTGCACTCCAAAGAATCCAAGGCATTGGCCTGCAAAGGAAAAGGTGTTCTTAAGGAAGAGGGAAGGACAGGAGACACTTTCTGGTTCAGATAACAGAATTTACCTTAAACTTACTTTGATCAACCTATTATTTTATCTCATTTGTTTAGCCTCAATGGAAAATAATACCATCTCCTTCTACCATGCTGGATGTCTTCAAGAAATGACCTGAGATTGCCATCTTCTATCGCTTATCTTTCTTTACATGAATCAAATTGCTATCTATCAATCTGTAAAACATTTATGCATTGAAGTAAAATTTGCTAAACTCCTTGAAATAAAGCTAAATGAGCATAGTAGATATTGTGCATCTTTTTAAAAGGGACCTGGGAGAAGTATATTTAACTTTGTCAAGGTGCCTGTCTCTTTGTGTCTCTGATCTCTTGCCCTACAAATCCCTGCTCTTCAACCACACATTATGCCCTAAATTCACACAGTCTTATTCTTCCCCATCTGTTTATTTACGGAAGCAGTTATTTTGCCACTGAGGTTTTCCAGCTGATGTGGTTGCCTGAGCAGAACTAGAACCAAATAAAAACTATTAACTAAGACCCCACAATGGAAAATACAAGACCCAGAGTATTCTGATACTTAAAAATCTCTTAATATCATTTTTTCAAGATAAATACTATGGGATACTACCAGTGGTGGGTTGCAGGCGGTACCCCCCAGTACCTGCGTGATGCAGGTTGCAATAGTTCACTGAGGCAATGTGTTGCAATCATTTTAACACTATACATAGATAACTGATTCCTGTCCCAAAAGTAAGATTTGGTCCAGAACCAATCCCAACAAGAAGGTCTTTTATTTGCTCCTTGTACTCCTTGTCTTTGCATTTTTACCAGGTAAGAAATTAAACTTCTGATAATCTAAAAATAGCTCATAACTCAACTTCTAAAAAGCTATTATCATGCCTAAACGCAAGGTATTTTTCTCCAAGGTATTTTTATCTAAATGAGCATTGCAGTTGTTGTGCATCTTCTTTAAGAGGGGCTTAGAGAGTTATA
Organism: Thamnophis elegans; assembly: GCF_009769535.1. Lineage (NCBI taxonomy): Eukaryota > Metazoa > Chordata > Lepidosauria > Squamata > Natricidae > Thamnophis > Thamnophis elegans. Next base: position 109,654,826 of record NC_045544.1, read on the forward strand.
TTTGGATGACTGTGTGTGTGTGTGTGTTTGTGTGTGTGTGTGCATGTGTCATAACTCCTACATTTCAGTATTGAATGCTTTCTCTGCACTTCCACCATATATTTTGACATACGCCACTCAGTCTTGTCCTTTCCCCATTTGTATATTTATTCAAATAATTTTTATGCTATTTACTTTTTTTATTCTCTACTGATGGAAGACACCCAAGGCCTCCCAGACCCACTGAAATACCTCATGCTTCCCAAATTGCATCCCTCCCCCAACCTGCCATGTCGGGTTATTTACCATGTGAAACTCTAGCAAGCAGTCTCCTCTCCCGCCTCGTGCACTCCTCTGTACTTATTTTTGGCCCTCTGTTGGCCTCCCCCGGCCCTTTGCAGGCTGAAATGGAGCCTTGGGGACTGGATTTGAGTCTCCAGGGCCAGATCCAGCCCTTTGAGGCTCCGTTTGGGCTGCAACAGGCTGGGGGAGGCCCATAGAGGCTACATTTTGGCCTGCAATGGGCAAATGGAGCCTTGGAGGGGTAGATCCACCCCTCAGAAATTCCATTTTGGCTGGCAATGTGCAGGATGAATGTTGCAGAACCCCTGCAGTTGTTTGTAAGGGTGAACAACTGCTGTGGTGCTGCACGTTTCATAGCTTTGGGCCTCATTCAGGAACCCTATGGGGCACTGATTGCGTAACTTTGAACGTTTGCTAAAGGAATGCTCATAATCCGGGGATTACTTGTACAGCCCTACTATATGGGTAAATATCTTTAGGCATAAGTCAGTGCTGTGGGAATTAGCTGTTTAGCAGAGTGATGGCATGGGGGAAAGCTATCTTTATGTCTAATTGTTTTGGCATGTAATGCCCTGCAGTGGTGTCCTGAGGAGACAAGTGCTTTAAAGCCCTGCTGCTGTGTCCGCCATAGGGCGGAATGCATCCTTTCTGTATGGCAGACACAGCAGCGGGGCTTCAGTGGGGTTTTTGGAAAGCTGCGCCAAAGCCCTGGTGCTGGCAAACATAGGGCGGTAGACATATGGTGGCTTTTGCCCGCTCGCCTTACCAGCCATAAAGTTCACCGCACATCACTGGTATGTATGTATGTATGTATGTATGTATGTATGTATGTATGTATGTATGTATGTATATTATATATATTCAGCTGTCTTTCTGGCTAATGTACTATACAGGTCCTCAATGGGAGGCAGGCTGGCTGCAACTGTTTGTTCTGCAGTCCTCACCAGTGGTGGGATTCAGCCAGTTCGCACCTATTTGGGAGAAACAGTTGGTAACTTTCTAAGTAGTTCAGAAAACCGAGTGTTGGAAGAAATCTCCTTTTGTTTCTTTCCACTTTACAGGGCTAATCCTGTAAGGTAAGGAAGGCAGGAAGGAAACATTCTAGTGTTGTTTCTAGCCTAATCTTTTTTGACCTGCTTACAGAAACTGCCTCTCTGGTTAACCCTTATTACATTGTAACAGCTAAGGTGAAGCACCCATCGACCTGAATGACCTTGAGTTGGCCAAGCCCACCCAGTCACATGACCACCGAGCCCCACCTACCCAGATAGTCATTAGGGCAGAGAACCGGTTGTTAAATTATTTGAATCCCACCACTGGTCCTAACTATCCTTTAAAGTCTGTACCTGTCCTGTTTGGTTGCTGTAACAAATCAAACAATTATAGAGGCACAAAATACAGACTTAATCATTCCTCTGTAGAAATGAGCTCCTTCAGCAATCTGAGCTTTCTGAGTTGAGGCAGGAAGAACATTTTTTGTTGTGCCTTTTTAATGATGGTTCTAATATTAGGTGTCCATTTCAAGTCTTAGGAGATTATAGAACCCAGAAATTTGAAGGTCTCTACTGTCGATACTGTGTGATCTAATATTGTAAGAGGTTTTAGAATAGAAAGCTTCTCCTAATATCTACTAACATCTTTACAGTTTTAAGTGTGTTCAACTCCAGATTGTTCCAGCTGCATCACAGGGTCAATTGTTCCACCTCCTGTCTGTATGCAGACTCATCAACATCTTAAATGAGACCAATGACTATTGTATCATCTTCATTTTCAGTACTTTAAAGAGGAATCCTTTGAGATGCAGTCATTGGTACAGAGAGAAAAGTGTAATGGAGAGAACATACAGCCCTGTGAGGCTCCTATGCTAACTGATCAGATATTTGATGTGATTTTACCTAGCTTCACTTCCTGCTTTCTATCTGTTAGAAAGTTTGTAATCCACTTATAAGTGTGGTCAGGCACAGTTTGCTGAGTCAGTTTAGAGAGAAGCATTTCTGCAATAATTATACTGAAGGACATTGTCAGCCCTCAGGCTGCCATCCAGGGGGAACCTGTCCATCACCATGCCCGCTCAGCCATGCTTACATGCCACTAACACTGTGACGTTGATGTTGCCTCTCTGATGTTGATTGAGCCTGTAGCTGCATGTGGCTCTTCTACTCGGGTGCAACTGCCTACTCTGATGTAACTCTTCTACTCAGGTGCGACTACTTACTCTGATGTAACTCGTTTGCTCGGATGTAGTTAACCAGAAAAGAGGCTATGATGACTGAGGGTGTGGGTCATGGTGATTGATGGCGGTGGGTGGGTGTCATCTGGGTGGAGTTGTGGGTGGAGCTTGGTGGGGTAATGGTATATATATATGGGTGATGGTGTTAATTTGGTTAGAACTGACTTGGATTTGATTACCTTTGTATCATTGTCATTTAGTGCTGCTTATCACATAGTTTCTTAGATAGAGATCAAAGTTTCTCACCAAACAAACTGAATCTCTGTTTGTATGCAACATGATGCCAGAACATGACAAACATTTTCATAGGTCTTTGAAGATTGCAATGCAGTGTCATATTGACAGCATCATCATCTGCCAATCTATTTGTATGGCAGGAAAATTTCAAGAGGAGTAACAGCAGATTTGTGATGGTTTTCAAGTGGCCCAGCACTAACCTTTCAAAGGTATTCCTAACTACAGATGTCAGAGCAACATCTGTAATCATTCAGCTTGTTGATGAAGGGTTTCTTGGACACTGGGATGATAGAGCTTTGGAAGCAAGAAGGGACATAACACATATCCAGGGATTTTTTAAATATGTGAGGATGGTGGTCAGTTGATCAGCACAAACTTTCAAACAAGGATTGACTCTGCCCGGGCCTGATGTTCTTCCAGACCTTTTTCTGTGAAATGGACTTCACACCTCTTTTTCTAGGAGGTGGGGGACCAGAGGGAGGGAATCAGGTTTAGGAGATGTGACTGTTCTTGGTGTATCTGCGATGGAGGGAGTAGCAATAGTTGACAGTGGTCTCCTCTCAAACCTACAGCAGAACACATTCATGTCATCTGCCAATTGCCTATTCCTTTCAGCAAGGGAGAGAGGTCTGTTGTAGTCAGTGATATTTTTCAGATATTTTTAATATGTTTTTGGGAAGAGAAATGAAGTTTAGAGATCTTTAATAAAATGTATCAACAAATATTTTGTGGCTGAAGCATCAGGTAACATCTAATGTTCCAAGCACTGACTACCAAGCGCAGATTGTAGAACCCCACTTTCCTTCTCTATATGCTACAGGAATATTTCCAGCACTACACATATCCTCCATCTTCATGTAAACAGAAATCAGCAGGCTTGGGGAATGGAATGGAATAGAATAGAATAAAATAGAATAGAATTCTTTATTGGCCAAGTGTGATTGGATACACAAATAATTTGTTTCTGGTGCATAAGCTCTCAGTGTTCATACAAGCAACATGTGTTAAATCATTATCTTAATCATAAATTACAAGTGTCATAAAATTGGTCTAAGACACACCCCAAGAAACAGAACCTGCTATTTTCTCAAAGCTCACCCATCAAATTCTGTCTCCAAGGTCAGCAGTGAATATCCAGATTTCTATCATTTACTTCAAAATTTTATCATCACTCTTCCAAAATACCAATCTCTGGTGAATATGGCTAAACATTTTCTTTCTTGACTGGTAGAGGTTCAGCAGCAATTCAAGAATTCTTTTCTTTGCTCCATCTGGACATGGCAATCACTGAAGCTAGGATCTTTTAAACCACAGCAAGTAAACCTTTCAACTAAATCCCTTGCTCTACTAAGGATTTTTGCAATAGCAAACACACAAGAATGTTTCAAGGAAGATGCAACAATGCCTTACGCAAGAACAGTAAAAGTGATACCTAATAAGCCACTCTCTCTCTCTCACACATACACATACACATATAAAATATTATATGAGATATAATATTGGATTGGCTTTCAATCTGTCTTTTTGGTTTTATTTTGTTTTGAGATTTGCTGTCACATAGTTTTTCATCAGATATTGAACACAATAGTTTGCAGGGGCCAGGTGTAACTGTGTGTACACCAACATCAAGTCCACCACCCAAGTACTAATCAAAGTCTACTGTTATTGGCCTTTGCAATCATACAGGTTTATACAGCCATGGTTAAAGCTAAAGGAGTGCCTTTCTGCAGAATATCAGCCTGCTATCATTTTACTTCAGAAGCCACAGGATTTTTAAATTGAAATAATTTGGGCTTGGCCTGACTTGGTTTTCCTTCTGTTTTTTTCCCAGAGGTTTTGGGTAATCAGCTTGTCACAAAGTTTTTCATAAGGCATTTTTGGGAAACCACTAAACAAATACACTCTCCTATATGTCAGGTTTGAACACTGATAGATTTATGGTGTTCTATTCATGTTCTCCGCAGTTCAGAGTGAATAATCAGAGATAAAACTCAATCCGTTCAGTATTACCTGCAGGTTATGACAACATTGCAGCCAATATAGTGATTAGCATGCCATTCAAAAGTGAAAAAAGAATAGCATGATTAGAAATAAGTAAAGCAGTTTTCTGCTATCTGATGGTATTTTCTGCTATCTCCTTCATTTCAAATGTTATATTTGCCTTGCCTCCAGACGTTGTGGATGCTCAGTATCAGAGGTTTTTAAGAAGAAACAATCATGGACAACCATTTGTCTGAAATGATGTAGGGTCTCCTGCCTGGTAGGGGGTTAGAGGAAAAGATTCTCAAGATCTCTTCCAACTTTGTTATCCTGTTACTTAAGTTTGAAACAAAAGTTAATTACACTGCTTGTTACATTAATATTTAAAACTGTAATTAATATTTTTAGAATATCCACTCTATTGTAATTCTTCTAAGGAATCTATATACAGAATATTAAGAAGGTATTATATAAATATTGTTATATTGAAATAATATACTGCACTAAAATGGAGAAAATAGCCATTTTAGCTAGCCTGTATGGGTAGATTTAATGATATGTTAAAAGCTGAACCAGAGGTGGGTTCCTACCAGTTCGCACCTATTCGGTAGAACCGGTTCATCAAATCTACCGAACTGGTTAGAAGAAATTCCACCAGTGGACCCGGAAAGCAGGGCACATCTACAGAAGAGGTTCCAAAATTTTTTGAAACTCACCACTGGTCTTTGGATATGATTATTCTACACTGTTATGCTCATATTTATAAAACTCAGTGCCTCTGTGAAAGGTAAGGATGACTACTGGATTTGTGGTGCAATCAGAACATTGCGTGTGTTGAAGTTGTTTTAACGCAAACCAAAGATGCCTTTTAAAAAACAAGTTTACATCATATTCTTATTCATGCTAGTGCTGTGTGTGAGGTAATTTAAGGTGGTTCTGACGAGTGTCGTCGGCATCTTCATATCCGGTCACATGGGCGGCAAGCCACTCCCATCCGGTCACATGGGTGGCAAGCCACTCCCACAAAGGATGCCACACCCACAGAGTAGGTTCGAACAATTTTTGAAACCCACCACTGGGCTGAACTATTTCTTTATTAATACTTTATGAATATATTCTTTATATAGAATATATTCTATTTAAAAGCCATTCATTTAAATCCTCTTTTGTAATATTTTTATGTTTGCAATGTTATACTTTTATTGTACATTATTATATCTTTTAGCTGTTATTGTTTTGTTGGAAGAAATTTCCTTCTGGGTTAAGTTCCAAGTGGAGAAAAAGACCCTGGAAACTTGGAGGCTGCTTGGAAAGATAGCAATAGCAATAGCAGTTAGACTTATATACCGCTTCATAGGGCTTTCAGCCCTCTCTAAGCGGTTTACAGAGTCAGCATATTGCCCCCACAGTCTGGGTCCTCATTTCACCCACCTCGGAAGGATGGAAGGCTGAGTCAACCTTGAGCCGGTGAGATTAGAACTGCTGAACTGCAGATAACAGTCAGCTCAAGTGGCCTTCAGTATTGCACCCTAACCACTGCGCCACCTCGGTTTAATGGTGGACAGGATCACATGGCTTGAGCTCCTGAACAGAAAAGGGGGATCACATGGTTCCAGATGTTGGGTGAAGAAGAAAAAGAGACCGAGATGTTGAAAGTTCCTGGTTTTCTGCCCTCTCTGGTCTTTGCTCTTATATTCTGATTGGTTGTCAGACTCCCATGGACCTATGCAGGGGCAACTCTCTAGTCTGCGTTTTGAATTCAACTTTGGTTGAGCATTGCTTCTACCCAGAGTACCCATTACTCTGTGGGTAAAGGGCTAATACTATCATGCCTTAATCCCATCACCTTGGGACTGTTATATAGAATAGAGTGGCTCAGGCATTTTCATGACCCATTGACAAAAATAGGGGATATTAAGATTAAGTCTGTTTCATGCCTAAAACATTTCTCCATTTCTTATCTAGTGAAATATAATATTCTGTCTTTTCAATATTTCCCAGGATATTTCATATTTCTAGGAGAGGGATGGGTTTTAACTTCCTACACTTTACTGATAAAATATTTATATTGTTAAAAAAATTGTCTGTCAGTTTTAGGGCAAAGATCTCATGTATTCCTGCATGAAGAGCTGTGCATGTTAATTCTACTTTATCAATGCTAGTCATCAAAATCCATACTCATTAAAAATGTGAGAGTTGCTCCATTTGCAATATTTAATTTAATGTAAGTATTTTAATCTGTGTATCGCTTAATTTTCCCCGTCTCTTACCTGGAATAATTTGACTGAAGAACAAGAGAGCAGCAAACAAAAGGAAAAGGGTCTTCATGGCTGAAGGTTGATGTTCTCCAGATGTGTTACCCTCTAGGCTGCTTGAAGTTCTTTAGGAGAAGAAGGGGATCTGTCTATGAGAAATTATTACATCAACTGTTACGTAAAATTCAACTCCCAAATTTCATCAGCCAGCATAGACCGACTCCCCTGCATTAATGGAGCTTCTTTTCACGTTCATGTGAAGAGCTCCTGTCCACCTTCAGCCATACCCACTCTCAGACACTGAGAGAATGCAATCAGTGAAAGGATTCCATTGCGCTCTTCTGGTGACTTGCCTTCTACTTTCATTCTTATGTATAATTTTGTAAATTAAAAAAAAATCACACCCCTTTGTCATCTTACCACCAGAGTTGAATAGTGTGATTTCACATACTGGCCACAACTACCTATCTTCCCTGTCTGAGTTGATAAAATATTATCTTCTAGCTTTCTTCAATCATTTGTGCTTCCTGGAATGACCTTACCACTATACAGTTTCTTAAAGATTAATGTCTAATCTCCACTTCCATGACAATATGGAATATTGTACCTCTTACAATCAGTGACGTGCAGTGAGGTTTATGCCTGGTGAGGCAAAAAGAAAGAAAGCGGCTTTTGCACGCCCTGCCACTTCTGTCTGACATAGAGGTGTCCCGCGCCCCGCACCTATGTTTGACCCAGCTGCGGTGCACGAGACTCCTCTATGTCAGACAGAAGCAGCGGGGCACTTTCTTTTGGCTTTTCCCCTACGGGGTGGGCAAAACTCGAAAGAAAGCGCCCCGCTGCTTCTGTCCGACATAGAGGCTTTTGGATGCCCTGCTGCTGTGTCCACAATAGAGGCGGGACACATCCCGCCTCTATGGCGGACACAGCACCGGGGCTTTTGGACGCCCTGGCGCTGTGTCCACCATAGAGGAAAAACTTCCTTAGACCAATGGAAGACTTTAAAAGCAGAGAGGTCCTATGGAAAGCTTCAAAGAATCAATGCTTGATGGAACCAAAGCCGCCCTGCCGCCCTGCCGCCCCGGCGCTAGAGGCAAAAGCTGCCCTGCCACTATGTCCAAAAGTCCTGACCTGCTGCTATGTCCAAAAGCCCTGCCGCTATGTCCAACATTATCCGCGCACCAGCAGAGGCGGATAAAATACACACACACTCACTCACACACACAAATTACTTACAATAATACAATTACTTACACATTAATTTTGAATTCCTCCACCTCCCTCTGACCCACATAACTTTTCCAGCTGTTTCACAGAGGATTTCAACTCTACTCATGTCTGCCATGATGAAAATGTAAAAATGTAAAAGGAAAAAGGCAAGAGCTGCTGATTAGCTGCTGCCAGAGTCCCCAATGAATGACTCTGCTTAACTGTTTTAAAAAATCCTCTTAAAAAAGTGCCCTCTACAGGAAAAGGCGAGAGAACCAAGTGCCTCATTTACATAAGGAATTTTTCGGCTTTTAACCCTTGCTTAACTCTGCTCGAGTGATCATAAAGATAGACTAAATGAGGCACGTGGTTCTCCCACCTCCTCCTGTAGAGGGCACTTTTTTAGAGGCTTTTTTAAACAGTTAAGCACTAAGCAGAGTCATCCACTGTATTTGAATTTGAATTTAATAAAATTTATATGCCGCCCAATCCCGTAGGACTCCGAGCGGCTTACAAATACAAGAATAAAATAAAAAACTAAAATATAGAAAAAGAAAAGATAGATTTAAAAGCAACACACCATACACTCAGTCCTAGATGGGGCTGGACCTCATTGTGGGGGCAACAGCCCCAGACCTGCTGGAACAGCCAGGTTTTAGTGGCTTTTCGGAAGCCCAAGAGAGTGGGAAGGGTTCGGATCTCCGCGGGCAGATTGTTCGACAGGGCCGGAGCAGCTGCAGAGAAAGCCCTCCTCTGAGTGGTTGTCAGCCAGCATTGACCAGTCAACGGCACCCGGAGGAGGCCCAGCCTGTGAGATCTTATAGGTCATTGGGAGGTATGTGGCAGGAGACGGTCCTGCAGATACTGTGGCAGTCCCACTGTGACTCTGGCAGCAACTACCTCAGCCATTTTCCTTTTATTTATTTTTTCTTTTCATGATGACAGTGGTGAGGCCCTGTCTCCCCTGCCTCCCCTGACTGCACATCACTGCTTACAATACTAGATAACACAGTATCAACAGTAGAGACCTTCAAGTTTTTAGGTTCTATTATATCATATCAAGACTTAAAATTGACACCCAACATCAAAAACATCATCAAAAAAGCACAACAAAGAATGTTCTTTCTGTGTCAACTCAGGTAGCTCAAACTGCCCAAAGAGCTGCAGATTCAGGTCTACAGAGGAATTATTTAGTCTGTCATCTGCACCTCCATAACTGTCTGGTTTGGCTCTGCAACCAAACAAGAAAAACATAGTGTCAGGTCTGCAACCATCTTTCTTTTGGATCTTGGGCCCGCCACACTTTCTATTATTCTACTATGTATTTTCTATTGTGGGAAAATGTGTACCCAAAACAAAATTCTTTCTAGAAAGCCAAGGTCATCCTTTGTCTCTACAGCTGACCAGAACTGCCAGCATGGCAGTGGGAGAATGGACCATGTGATGGATTTGTGGGTATGGGTCAAGATCTTGAACTTTCAACTAGGTGGAGAAAACCTGGAAGCTTTAAGATTCGGGTTTTCCAGATGTGCCAATATGGCTCTATTAATAAATTGGAACTTTGAGCAATACTTTACCTTGGACTCTGATTTACTTTTGGATGCTATTTGGAAACCTGACACATAGACTTCAATGGATAATTAGAACTGTAGAAAAAAAACCACTACCAATCTGCCCATCCTTGAGGGCTTGTATCAAAAAGTCAAATGAGTAAAAAAAGAGGACTGTGAAAATATCTACAGACCACTCACATCCTGGACATAAATTGTTTCAACTTCTACCCTCAAAATGACACTATAGGGCACAGCACATCAGAACAAGTAGACACAAAAACTGCCATCACTCTGCTTAACAACTACCATATTTTTGGAGTATAAGATGCACCGGAGTATAAGACGCACCAAGGTTTTGAAGAGGCAAATTTAAAAAAGATAGAGAGATAGAGAGGGAGAGAAAGAGAGAGAAATACAGTAGGTAGGTAGGGAGAGAGTATTTAGGTAAGTAGGTAGGTAGATAAAGGGAGAGAGAAAGAAATAGAGAAAGATAGAAAAATACCGTAGGTGTAGACAGGTAGGCAGGTAGGCAGGTAGGCAGGTAGGCAGGCAGGCAGGCAGGTAGGCAGGTAGGTAGAGGGATAGAGAGAGAGAAATAGAAAAAGAGAGAAATACAATAGATATGTAGGGAAGAGAGAGAGTAGATAGGTAGGGAGAGGGAGAGAGAGAGTAGGTAGGTACATTGGTAGATAGAGGGGGGGAGAGAGAAATACAGTATGTAAGTAGGGAGAGAGAGAGAGTAGGTAGGTAGGTAGATGTTTCCAGGTGTATTTATCCATGTGCTGGAGAAGGAAATAGCTGACAATCTGCAGCACCTAAGACTTTGTTTCTGCTGTCACAGCACTTGATCAATGTAATTCTCATCAATCGGTTAAAGAGCTTTCCAGAAGGAAAAAAAATGTTTTTGCACTTTGCAAACCTCCCAAAAATGGCCCGTTTTTCACAAAAACAGGCCTGGATTTTTAAAAAAAAGGCATGAGTAGCCTTGGGGCGGGGGGGTGTTGCAGAGTGCTCCTGGGGGGGTGATCCCCCCCCCCAAATGAGCAAAAAATGGCAGGTTTTTCACAAAAACGGGCCCATTTTTTGACAAAAAATTGCATGCATAGCCTTATGGAGGCTTATAGAGTACTACTGGGCATTGGGGGGGGGGCATTTATTGCTCATTTCTGCTCACCCCAGCCCCCAGGAGCTCTCTGAAAGCCTCCATAAAGGTATATACAGCTATTTTAGTGAAGGGGCAGGGCTTCAGGAGGCAAAAAATGCTGTATTCAATATATAAGACACACACAGAATTTCAGCCTCTTTTTTGAGGAAAAAAGGTGTGTTTTATACTCTGAAAAATGCAGTAATTCCCACAACACTGTCAATAATTTACTAAGAATGTATTACTATTACTCTTCACTTCCTTCCTAGTATCTATCTCTCCCCACTTATGATTATAAAATGTTGCTTGTATCTATCAATTTATATTGTTTTTATTTGTTTCCTAGTATGATTTGATAGCTTATTAGTAACTTTGATTATCACTAAGTTCCTTGTGTGTCCAATCACACTTGACCAATAAAAAATTCTATTCTATTATTCTGTTGGAAATTCTTTGGGGACATTAAAATACACATTATTGGATCAGGCCAGAGGAACAATGTACAGACTGCTTTTCTGGTTCATTCGATCTTAAAATAACATTTCAACAAATAATACAACAAAGAATGAGATGTATTTTCTAATAATAACAACATCCAAACTTTTAGACATGACCTGAAGAATAATTTTCATTTAGTTGAATTCTTTATAGCAGGTGTGTCAAACTCGATTCTGTAATGAGCTGCATCAGGATTTTGTTTGCCCTTGGGGATTCAGGTGGGTGTGTCCTGGTTGTCGCAGCTGACTGAGTACATGTGACTGGCCCAGGGTGGTATGGCCTGATCCACCACTATCTCTGGGACAGCCCAGCTGGCCAACTCCCTGGCCTCTTATGGGCAAGATCCGGCCTGCGGGCCATAGGTTTGACACATCTGCTTTATAGGCATGGCAGGAAGTGAAATAGCAGAGAAGGTTTATGATGTCTGTGCATTTAACTATCTCTCCAAAAATATATGGAGTGACATTTCAAATATTTAATTATAGTGTGTTTTGTGTTTGAAAGACTTTGAAGGAAGTTTTTGGCTAAATCACCATCATCAGACTCATTACCAAAATGCAAAACATAAGGTCTAATAAACAGCAGAAATCCAACACTTTTTCATCGCAATTCATGTTAGCTCGTCATTCTTCAACTATTACGTTATGGCTCCAAAAAAGTGTATTAATTCGCCAGACAGTTTCTGTTTCCTCTGTGGTGAATATACAGTGTTGAAGCAACAGCAGAATATTACAGACTTTGTGAAAATAGTATACTTTGCATACTTTGGACTAAAAATTGGAGATCAAGATAAAGTTTGGGCACCTCATAAAGTCTGCAAATGGTGTGTTGAGGACCTCCGAAACTGGTTCATGGGTAAGAAAAAATCTTTCCATTATGGGATTCCTATGGTATGGCGAGAGCAAAAGAACCATAGTGATGACTGTTACTTTTGTTCATGCGATGTGAAAGGGTTTAATTCCAAATGGGAGCATTCCATTTCATACCCCAATCTTCACTCAGCAATTTGTCCCATCCCCCATGGCACAGATATACCAGTACCCAAGCCCCCTGCTACCCTCGAGGAGATACCTAGCTCTGATGAAGGTGCAGTCATATCTGAACCAGATGATGAATCAAGTTCTGACTTTGAAGATGTTGCAAGACCAAAATTGTTTTCTCAGGAGGAGATGAATGATTTGGTAAGAGACTTGAATCTTCCCAAAGATGCCACAAGGCTGAAAAGCAGGAATTTATTGTTGCCAGAAGTGTCATCTTCATGGTTCAGACATCATAAAAAGGAGTTTGTTCCTTACTTCACCCAGGAAGACAAGTTGGTTTATTGCATTGATGCTGAAGGTTTCATGGGTCAATTTAAAATCCAATATGATTCAGAGCAATGGTGTCTTTTTATAGATTCTTCAAAAAGAAGTCTCAGAGCAGCTTTACTCCACAACGGTTTTTACGCTTCCATATCGGTAGGTCATTCTGTACACTTGAAGAAAACCTACGAGAACTTGGAATTGGTTCTTCGTAAACTTAAATATGAAGCCCATGGTTGGCAAGTGTGTAGGGACTTGAAGGTCTTGTGCATGCTGCTCGGGCAATAAGCTGTTTTCTGTGTCTATGAGACAGTTGAGACCGACAAAATCACTGGACCAAGAAGAGTTGGCAGCCGAGGGTGCTAACAGTCAGTGAAAAAAATGTCCTCTGAGAAATTTTGGTATCTTCCCATAAAGTTCTTCTACCACCTCTCCACATAAAATTGGGAATGACCAGACATTAGAAGATTTATAGTTGATCAAGAGTTTGTCAATACCATGACAGATCCTCAAAAAGAAGGGTGGATTGCATTTAAAGAAATTTTTAGGCAATAACAAAGATCCTCACTACAAAAAGATTGTCGGAAGAATGCTGAAAGCATTTCAAGCTTTAGGTTGCCTGATGAGTTTGAAAGTGCATTTCCTCCAGTCCCACCTTGACTACTTTCCTGAAAATTTGAGAGCTCTGAGTGAGGAACAAAGTGAACGATTCCACCAATACATTAAAGAGATGGAAAGGAGATACCAGGGAAAATGGAGCATTACAATGGCAGACTACTGTTGGATGCTTCAGAGAGACATTCCAGATACTACTCACAAGCGTAAATGCACCAAGAGGAGCCTCACAAGGAAGAAGAATTGAGTTTAATGTGTGTAGGTGAGCTCATTTCAGTTCAAAAAATGATTTTCATGAAAATATTGTAATAAAACTTCAATTTTATAAGTCTTTCCATTTATTTTGAGGTATTACCTTATTTAACAGTTACCTAAATTGTCAGGAAACGTGATGTCCTATGACAAAATGGAGGTCTTTTTCAGATTCAGCGCACCAAAAACATAAAGATTACGTGGAATAACCAAAACAGCTCTTGAAAAAAAATTTTTTTGCAGACCTGTGTATGGATTTTCCTTCCAATTGATTCCTCCCTTCAGATGACTCTGTGACTGTAGATTTCTATATATGTATGTAGGTATGTATGTATACATATATACTAGCAATAGCAATAGCACTTAGACTTACATACTGCTTCACGGTGCTTTACAGCCTTCTCTAAGTGGTTTACAGAGTTAGCATATTGCCCCGCAAAATCTGGGTCCTCAATTTATCCACCTTAGAAGGATGAAAGGCTGAGTCAACCTTGAGCCGATGAGATTTGAACTGCTGAACAGCAACTAGCAGTCAATTGAAGTAGCCTGCAGTACTGCATTCTAACCACCTTGGCTATATATGGTATATGTGATTGTCAAGAAATGCAATGCCTCATTTAGAAATTAATAGAGGAAAGTACTGAGTAATTGTAGCACATTCTTTGCTTCACAAGGCAACATCCAGCCTTTCAGACCTTATTTTTCCGAGAAGACAGTGATCTAATGCACAATGTTCTTATTGTTTTCAGACTAATGCACTCCATATACTTTTACTTCATTCAAAAATCATTACCTCATATCAGCTGTTTGAAGAGACGTTTTTCTTATAATTGTTGAGTGAGTCATAACTTATACTTGAGAATGGGATGAAATGCTGCTCTAATCCTGAAGACAATTAAGGACCAAACAAATGTTTTGAGATATATGAGCTGTGCAATGGTTGGGAACAATTACTCTTCCCCTAACCACTCATGTTCAGAAGCCTGTGTACCGACTTGCTCCATTTAGCTTTTATGCTGAACCTATTAGACAAGCAGATCACCGAGGAGATGGTAAGCTTTTTGGATGTTTGCTGCAATTATCAGCTACAACCAATATGACTAGGAGATGTTTTCTGAGAAGATTTCCAAGCCACAATCTTCCTACACTAATCCTTGGGGTGGGGTGGGGGGAAATCTGAAGGAACTGTATCTCCGACACAATAGACTACTTCTAAAGCTAAAATCTTATGGCATCTCTTGCCCTTGCATAACTGGATAGCTGCATTCCTGCCAAACAGGCAACAAGTGATTAAAATAGGGAGCACTCTATCAAATCCTGCACCTGTTAACCAAGGCAGTGTTTTAGGACCAACACTAATCTAAAATCAGATTAGTCTCTACAACTGTACAATCAGTAATTATACCTAACAAAAATAACTGAGGGGTAAACTTTATCCTTTTTAAAGAACATTTTGCATAATCCACCATATTTTTATCCAAAATGCTTTAACCTTTTTGCAAGTCCACCATATGTGAAAATATGTAGCATCCACACAATCACATCTCCAGCATTTAGGTTGTAAATTCGGATACATAGAAGCCAATTTTTTAGCACCTAAATGCCATCTATAAAACATCTTATAAAAGTTTTCTCTCAAGTTTTGGGCTTGTGTAAATTTTAAATTTCTCACCCAAATCTTTTCCAATGTATCCAACATTATTGGTTCTTCAACATTTTGAGCCCATTTTATCATACAGTCTTTAACCAATTCTGTTTCTGAGTCAATTTCTATTAATACATTATATAATCTCTTTATATTCATTGGACTTTGATCTCTAATTTGTTTAAGTAAATTATCCTCGACTTGCATAAAGCCAATTTTTTTATCTATTTTCCATCTGGCCTGCAACTGCCCGTACTGAAACCATGTTTGAATTACCTTTTCCTCTTTTAGTACATCCAAGGGTTTTAATTGTAGTACACCTCTTTCTAAGGTAAGAAGCTGTCTGTAAGTAGTTACATCCTGTTTTTGTACTATGTTCATATTTTCTATTGCGTGTCTGGGAATAGCCCACATGGGTATCTTATCATTTAGTTTGTATTGATATTTTTTCCAAACCCGCAGTAGAGCATTCCTTAAAATATGACTTTTGAAATTCTTGTCCATCTTTTTGTTATATAGCAGATAAGCATGCCAACCATATACCAAATCATGCCCTTCAATATTAAGTATTCTATCATCTGTTAAGTTAATCCAGTCACTAATTACAGATAAAACTACTGCTTCATAGAATAGTTTTAAATTGGGTAATTTCAAGCCTCCTCTTTTACGCACATCTTGCATTATTTTTAGTTTTACTCTCAGCTTCTTCCCTGCCCATACAAATTTATTAATACCCTTCTGCCATTCTCGCAGGCTCACATCTTTTATTGAATATTGGTAACGTTTGAAAAAGAAATAAAAATTTAGGCACAATATTCATTTTCACTGCTGCTATTCTTCCCAGCAAAGATAACTGTAGTTCCTCCCATTTTTTCATCTCTGTCTGTATACTATGCCATAGTGATTCGTAATTGTACTTGTATAACTTCCCATTTGAGGTTGAAATATAAACTCCTAAATATTTGATTTTTTTTACTATTTCACATCCTGTCATTCCTTCTAGTTCATCCCTTTGTTTAGTGTTCATATTTGTAACTAATATCTTTGTTTTGCCTAAGTTTATTTTAAATCCTGACACTTGGCCATATTGATTAATCATATTCATTAAAACCTTGGTAGATTCCTGTGGTTGGGTTAATTTTATAACCAAATAATCCGCAAATGCCCGTACTCTATATTCTTGCTGCCTAATCCTAATTCCTTGTAAGTCCTCTGAACCCTGTATTTTATTCAACAATAGTTCCAAAGTTATGATAAACAATAATGGGGATAAGGGACAACCCTTCTTTCTCAATTTTAAATGAATCTGTTAGACTCCCATTAACTATGATTTGGGTTGTTTGTTTCTGATATATTGCTTTAATTGATTGTAAAAAGTGCTCTCCTATGTGCATTTTTTGCAATATTTTCAGCAGGAATTGCAAATTCACTCGATCAAAGGCTTTCTCAGCATCTAAAAATAGAAGCGTAGCAGGGATTTGGTTATTCTTTCCCAGGTATTCTAATGTATTGAGAATTAGTCTTACGTTACTTCTCATTTGTCTCCCTTGAATAAAACCTGTTTGATCATTATGAATCAATTGCTGAATAACCAACATTAACCTATTCGCTAGTATTTTAGTGAAAATTTTATAATCTATACTGAGTAATGATATGGGTCTATAATTTTTTGGTTGAGTAAAATCTTGATCTTCTTTGGGTATCAAGGATATAAAGGCTGTCTTCCAAGATGGGGGTATCTTCCACTTGGATCTTATTAAATAATTCCTTAAGAGGTTCTACTATTTCTAATTGTAAATTTTTGTAATAAGCCGCCGTCAAGCCCTCTGTACCCGGTGCTTTCCCTGCTTTTAGCTATTTAATTACCTGGAGAATTTCCCCTGAAGTTATTGGTTGATTCACTCTTTCTCTCTGCTCGTCTTTAACTATGGGTATTTTTTCTTTATCCAGGTATCAATCTATATCTAAGCCTTGAATTTTATCATTTGTGTACAATCCTATAAAGAATTCCCGAAAGACCCTTTGAATCTCTTCTTTATTATTCTGGTTTTATGCTTAGTAAAAAATTCTCGGGTTTCCATTCCATACTTGCCCTGGTAACATCTTTTAGCCATTTTTGTATCCTTCTCCAGTATTTCGTGGCCTCAGTACAAGACCACCTTGTTGTGGGGAAGTGCCATCTATAAACCATCTTGTATATGTTTTCTTTAAATGCTGTAGATATTGTAAGTTTAATAGTCTTACTCCATAGATCCCACCATTTGCCCATTTCAATCTCATAGCCAAAGTTTCTCATAGCCAAAGTTTCTAAGAGCCGAGGTGGCTCTTAAATGCAGCACTGCAGGTTACTTCAGCTGACTGCTAGATCAGCAGCTCAGCGGTTCAAATCTCACTGGCTCAGGGTTGACTCAGCCTTCCATCCTTCCGAGGTGGGTAAAATGAGGACCCAGATTGTTGTTGGGGGCAATATGCTGACTCTGTAAACCGCTTAGAGAGGGCTGAAAGCCCTATGAAGCGGTATATAAAAATCTGCTATTGCTAAAAATCTGCTTTTGCTAAAAATCTGCTATTGCTATTATTCTCTCCCATGTTATTAGAAGGCTTTTATCCATCTCTTCTTTAGCATCTTGACAGGTCAAAAATTAATAAAAATTGGTAGATCCCAAACCGTACCTTATCGCTTTTGAACCTATTTCTAATCTGTAAATATTCCCACCATTCCAGATTCCTGCCCTGCTGCTCTAATTCCATCTTTGTTTTCATGTTGCCATCTTCTGTCATAATGTCTTTATATGTTATGTTTCTTGTCCAATTAAATACACTGGGATGCGTTAAGGCCTCTAACGGTGCCAACCAGCACGGAACCCTAAGATAATATTTTTTCCTCATCTTTTCCCACACCCCCATCAAAATTTTCCGAATATAATGTCCCATGAAGTACCTATGGGGGGTATCTCATTCTTGCCAGAGGGAGGCATGCCATCCCTGGGGGAGGTCATGTCCCTCTATAGCCAATAGGCGCCTTCTACTCAATATCACCCAATCCTTCACCCATGTCAAAATTATAAAATGCTTCCCAGTTGGGTACTCCAAAGCCTCCCAGTTCTTTACGTTTTTGCAACATTTGGGCTTTAATTCGTGCTTTCTTGTCTTGCCATATAAATTGGGCCACTATTGTCTCCAAGGATTTTTTAAAAAAATTGTCCAATTTAGTTGGTGCCGTTTGAAACAAAAACAAAATTTTTGGTAGTACATGTGTCTTAACTGTTGCAATTCCGCCCATCAAAGACAGTTGTTTACCACTCCAATTAGTCATATCCTTAGATACCTGTTGTAGTAATTTCATATAATTATCTACCTTGATAGAGGAACACTTTGAGGCTGGTTGGGCTGAATGAGACTGGTGACTCCAAATCACCCAGTGAGTTTCCTTTGATAAAATTGCCTTGAACCCTAGTACAACATATACCACAAAGACTCTCAACGTTATTTCCAAAAAGAAATAATATTTAAATTGTTATGCTTTCTTAGAAACCAAAATGCTTTTGTCCAGATTTCAGATTTCCTGCCCAATGGGAATCTCAAGTAACATTGAGCCAGTCCACTGGGATCCATGGGCCGCCAGCCTATCTCAAAGACTATGAATGTTGAACAGACTGAGATAAGTGCTATCCTAAGGAGGAAGGATATTATGTATTGAATGTATATAGTTGTTTTATCTATGCTAAAGTGAACTAACCTTTAGATGACCCTAATTGTTAAACTGTGCTAAAGTGAAAATAACCTTTGGATCAGAGGTGGTATTTCACAGGAGAACTGATAGTGGAAATTTTGAGTAGTTTGGAGAACAAGTAAATACCACCTCTGACTGACCCCACCCCAGTGGTGGGTTGCAGCCAGTACACCCCAGTACCGGCGTATCGGAGCCTGCCCGGAGCATCAGACAATCCAGTACAGTGCTCCAGAGGGCCTGCCCACCCGCCCGAGCTCCTTACTGGTCTTTTAAGTCTTCGGCGCTTACGCGCATGCACAATATGCGTACAGCGCCTGTGCGACACTCCACTGAGCAGCTCAAAAGGCTGCTAAGACACATGCATACACTGTATTTTTACATTTGGATTTGAAGATACTAAAAATAATAAAAGAAAGAACCTGGGGGAAAAGTTCCTTTTTTCTTTTCTTTTTTCTTTTTGTGGATTTAAAGTGATTTTTTGACAGTTTTTGACAATCAGCTATTGGAGTGTATTGAGGATTGGAGAGAACCATCTGCTGGTGAGAAGAGAATTCCTCAATACTTAGTGAAGGAAGAAAGGGAGAGTGCATCTATGAAATTTGGCCTTGGCTACTGGAAATGATACTTTGGAACTGTGAGAACTTTTAAGGAGTGCTTGTTTTTGCAACATTGTTTGGTTTTGACTTTCTATGGCTGTGGAAGAAAATAAATACTCAACTTGGATTGGACTGGACTAATATTAGAATTGGACATTAGAATCTGGAAATAAAAGGGGGGGAAGGGCTGCCTGGACTTTAAGTTTTAATTAAATGTGATATAATGATTTTTTTAAAAAACTGTTAAATTAATTAATGTATTTAATTTAATTAATGTAAGGCTCCATAACTGGCATAATGGAGCCTTGGATATATGATGAACTATTTGAGACGCTAAAAAATGTGTGTGAAATTTTAATTGGTAAGAAAAAGTCAGAAATTCTGATGGAGCACACAGACCAGAAAAATAGGAGAGAAGGGGGTAAAAGAGAGCACAAATGAAGAACAATAAGAAAATATGGAAGAAAAAGGAACTGAAAATTAAAGAAAAAACAGATGATTTCACTGAGATTTACAGTGGCACAAAAGAAAATAGACAAGGGGGACTGTCCCCCCAAAAAGAAACAATCAGCAGCAAAGAAGGAAATAGTGGGAAGAGACTAGGAAAAACCCTGGGGAAAACTACTAGAATAATAAAATCAAAAGTCAGAAAAATATTTTGAAGAAAAGATACAATTATTAATAAAAAGAAGAAAAAGAAGAAGCAGCTAAGAGAATGGGAGAAAAGAAGAAAATTAATAAGAAGTGGAAACTGTTTAGAGAAATTGGAAAGCCTATTTGGGCCTGGAATCAGCAGCTATTATGGCTAAACAAGCAAAACTGTATAGACTCACAGAACTAAAGTGTTATCATAATATTTTCAATAGTCTGAACATTTAATGGGTTAGGATAGCAATCAACCAGGCTCAGAATCCTCCAGGGATTCCTATGGAAACTTCCATACTTTTGCCTTAGCAGTGCTTTCAAATGGATCCAGTTTTTATTTAAAGAGTAATTTCTGAAAAGTTTGATCCAAATATGTTTTATGTTTGATTTTTAAATGTTTTGTTTTATCTGAAGTTGTACATGTGCATATTGCACTGAATGACCTGGAATGCCAGCATTTTTATGAATGTTAGCTTGTACGTGACAATATCTGAATGGATGAACCAATGAGTATCAATAATCATCTAAATAAAATTTGTGTTCACAATTTTTAAACTTGAAAACTAGAAAAACCACTCTGTTCACTTAGAAATTTCATCTGCTATTCATATGAGTGATAATTTTCCCTTACAGAACTTTGAGATATTTATTATCTCAAATTTTGTAAAATTGTGTCCAACTCAAAGTTAAACAAAAAGAGTGTGAAGCACTTGCAGTACTCAAGGTAATGCTAGGTAATTTCTAGGTAATTTACACCTAATCACCTGGAAGTTATACATTTGTCATGTTATTAATCTCAGTGTAGTCAAGTTTTTCTAATTAGTATTTAATACCAGTTTGATACAGTAAAGGAGTATAATAATTACAAATTTCCAATTGCTATTATAGAGCTTTAATATGCAGATCAACAGGTTAAACCGTTATTTTTTTCCAGATTATGTATTCAATCAAAATATTTGCATCTCAGGAGAATTGCTTGCACTTCTTCCAGCCACCTTGTTTCAATATCTTCTTCAGAACTCTTCAGATGCTTCAAAAATTTCCTGATATTTAAATTGTAACCCCCTTGGGAGGCCTACAGATATTTATGTAAAAGAAACAAGGTGTCACACAAGGATTGCAGATTTAGAAGAGAGAGAGAAACATAAATCAGCAGCAAATCAATTTTGAAAATACTGGTATTAATAGACGATGTTCTAAAAAAGCTTATATCAGTATATTGTTCTAGAGTTATTAACTTATTTGCATATTTTTTCATTTGTTATATGTTTCATTGATTCAGTTACCGACATGCCCACAAGAGAATCACCATTGCTATGGGAAATTATACAGCTGGCTGAAAAAAAGTTCATGTAGAAGAATAAAGGAATGGATGGAGAGAAACCATTCATTGATCGATTATTTTAAAAGACATCTATAGGGAAACACACAGGACAACTAAAGAAGAGAGTATGAGAAACACACTTAATGGTCAAGAATGACAAATCTCATCATAATACTTCAAAGTGATTTCAAACCATAAAAATTAATACTAAACAGAAATGTAAGAAAGAATCAACCAAAAAGCCAATGCTTCTCTGATGGGTTGGGTAAAAGAAGGACAAATACTAGTAAGAGTGTCATATTATTATAAAATCAGCTCTTCCCCTATTGTACATGCATCATGACATCGGTGGCATTACATTGCTCTTTGTCATGTTTACTTTGTCACTTTGGTAAAATCATCAGATTCTGAAGACACTTCTGCTCTCTAATAGTGTCTAAGCAGGAAATAAAAAATATTATTAATAGGAGAATAAACTCTTAGTAAAGTATGAGGAATATAAGACTTATTTTTAATGAATTCATTGTTTGTAATCAAAAAGGGAATTAGCCTGCAGCTGTTATGGTCTCATAAGTAGCCTATGTCCAACCACTCTTAAATTCTGTTAATCTTTATCTAGCACCAAAATAGCGCTGCCTATTAGTTGACTAAATTCCTTTGCATAGGCATGAACAATAAATTAGTTTAATTGAAACTTAACATGTGGCCCTGGTCTGACAGATGTAATTGTAAGTATAGATATAGGTATTGGTAAAGCTATAAGGCTGCCCAGCTAGAGACCAATTCTGGGTGGTTTATATTATTGAGAATAAAAAACAATAATAAAGAGACTAGATATATGTGGAGATATTAAGATACTACAAGGGCTGTACAGCTCCCTACTCAGGAGCCTGGGAAAATAACTTGGTTCTTAAAGACTTCCTCAACACCATTACGGTACATCAGAGTGACATGCATCTTAAGAAAAAGAAAAATCCAAAGTGATTTTAGTAGTATTTAAATTAAAAATATTTCCTGGCAATTAAAATTGTTGCATTTACATTTTTGCAAGGAAGATCAAAAATTACTTCTTTAAATATTTTCTTTTAGTTTTTCATGATTTTTTTAAAAAAATCTTTCCTAGCTTGATGTTTCCTTAGCTTTTAATCTTGCAAAAAATATTTCTTCAATAAAAAATTGTATATATAAAAAAACACTGCTGCATTTGTTTAGAGCAGAATAAGAGAGTCAAATATAAAATGTTGACTTACCATGAACAGCATGCCATACGTCCAGAACAGGCTCCTCTAGTTACGGTGGTGGTTGGACATCTGCGCCACTCACAGGAGCCACGCATTTTTTTACAAGCAATGTCACGAGGGTCATTTGGATCAGATGCTGCGTAAAAAATGGCGGGAAATACCATTGGCATTTTAGATTCTGTATTTATTTATTATTACTAATTCTATTTTATTCTTTTCATAAACCTTACATATTTCATGATCTACATTCATTCTACAAATAATAATAACAAGAAGCCCAAAATATTAGGAACACTATTTGAACACTGTTGGCATTGACAAAATCCCTCACAGTCAATAGTTATAGCAGAAGGCAACCTTACTTGGAACAGCTTAAATCTTTTGACAAAACCTTTAATAACATCAAACAACAACTGCCTATCCCCCATTCATTGGAAAGGACTTGGTAGGTAGATAAAAGTGCCAAATCTAGACTAAATATTTGGCTGACTATCCAACAAACCAATAATAATAAGATATTGATGATATGTTGATGCTATACTAGGAAGCGATATGAGCTCGATCAGGGGTCCTCAAACTTTTTAACGGTCCCCCAGACTGTTGGGGGGCTGGACCAGCTGGGTGGGGGTGGCTAGGTGGACATGTGACTGGTTGGTGGTCATGGCTAGGTGGCCATGTGGATGTGGCCAACTTAGCAGTCCATTAAACAATAAACACAAATTAAACTTTAATTTGTCCTGTTTCTGGGGGTGTTTTAATTGCTTTGTTTGCATGTTGCTCTTTTGATTGACTTTTCTTTTTACTATTTCGTTTTTTAAGTTATTTAGGAGTCTAGTAGTCCATTTCAGGAAATTCAGTTTTCCAGCAATCCTTCTCAGCCCCAAGGAGCTTACAATCAACAAGCAGAGCAAATCAGGGAAGGCATTGCCTCTCCTTCTTTTGGGTGGGTGGGAGGCAAGGGAGCCCAAGAGCCTCCTTAGAGAGAGGCAAAAGAGCAGTCCTATGTCTACTCCAGAACTTGGAAACAGGCAACCTTCAACAACAACCTCCCACATACTTGGGAAACAGGGTGCTTCTCCTCTGGGCTTGATTCCTCTGCCCCCTCCCCATTTGCTCCCCATGTTTTGTTGTGACTGAAGGAGTAGCCATGAGACCCAGGCAAACCCCTTCTGGCACAAGGGCCTCCTCTGCCTTCTTGGGCTGAGCTAGACAACCGAGTAGCCTGCCTGCTTAATTAGTGAGGGAAGGGAAGATGAGGAATTACTAGACTGGCCTGCCTTCCCAGAAAGCACCGCTTCCCTCTCCTGCTCCCTGCCACCAATTTCCCTACTCAAATTACCTCTGGCTTCCTCTCAGCCCTGCTCTTGATCACGTAGCCCATAGCCTAAATCTGAAACCTACAAAGAGGAGTAGGGGAGCACAATTTTCCAATTAAGAAAACTTAAAACATACAAGGCTGCTTTTTCAGAATGCTGCACCAAAACCCTTTCCTTGAGTTGGGAGGAGGAAAACCACTTTTACTGTAGGGTTCCCGCCTCCGTGCAAGTATGTCCACAGCAGAGGTGACATCTACAGGGCCAGAGGTTGGGGGTGAGTTTCCTGGCAGAGATGTTACCTCATTGCCTCCTGACAGCAAAGTAGGGGCAAGGGGCTCTCGTTATCCTGAAGGCCTTCTGGAAGGGATCTGGCCACTCCAGCTCCCCTTTGGCATGCTCCCTGGTAACAGATATTAAACTTTAAGCAGAACTGGGCAGCTAAGGCCAAATATTCTGAGGAAGGTGGTGACAGGCATAGGCAGCATTCAGGGCAGGGAATTCGACTGGTGTGAGGCACTTCAGGGAAGAGCCAGGGAGCATTCCAGGAAGACTTGCTGGCCCACCCCACCCCACCCCCGCTGCTGCCACTGTCCGAAGTGCCACCATGAGCATCCTAAGGAAGGTGGGAAATGGCGGCAGTGGCGGCATTTGAATCAGGGGATTTAGCTGGTGCAAGGAGCTTTGGGGAAGAGCCAGGGAGGGTTCTGACGTTGCCATCTCCTATGTGCTGCCCTCTCTGCATGCCCATCTGCTGGCATCACACCTTCGCCATCCGTGCCATTTGGCCGAGAACAATGGGAGAAAAATTTAAATGATTTTTTTAAGAAAGGGCAAACTACTAAGACAAGGCATGGCATTATTATAGAAGACAGGTAGATATGATCCCCCTGACACATTTCGTGATGGAAAAATGAGGTGGGAAGAACCTTCTTAACATTTATAGATTGAAATACCCTTTACACTCTTTGATTGGTGGTCAATACCAAAAATAAACTATGTAAAGAATCCTTGTGAAAAGTATTTGAGATTAGTCTCAGGTACACTTTTCCTCTAGACCATCTAGGTCATTTTAGTTTCTCTCCTTACCTGCTTGGTGGGAAAACAAGAAGATAGCAACAAGGAGGAGAAGAGCCTTCATGGCTGAAGCTCAGAGCAACCAGTTCAAGAGGCAGGAGTCTCCAAGTCAGGTCAAGTGGGACTGGGCAGTTCTTTGCTGAGGAGGCTATTTATGAAGCTTTAATGAGCACAAGGGTCAAAGGTGGCTTAAATTTTGGCAACCTGGAGAAATGACATATGGAAGCCAGCAGGAATTCTAGGAAAGGAAGGAAGATAGTAGCCAGTTAAAAATATTTTTAGGCTAATCAGATGTGTAATTTAGCATAGCTAAAGCAGTTATTGTTTATTTTGATTTTTCTCTGTTGCTTAGCCACAAGAGGGAGCATCAGTACAAAGAGCATAACAACATGAAAACTGCTCAGTTACCAGGAATAATTATAATCTAATTTTAATAGTTTTAATGTTGTAAAGGTAATACTAAAAAGGCATATTTTTTCTCACATAGAGTACCATTTGGTTATTTAAATACTGTAACGTTAAGAATGAACTTTCTCACATCTCCAACTCTTTTAATCTTTTTCATTTAATAAATGCATACTTTAGGCCAAAGATTACTTATTATTTCTCAAATATGAATGGAAGGAAATGTAACAGAGTAGCATTCAATATAGAAGTCCAGCTTCCTTCTTCTGTTTCCTTTTCTTCAGTTTAAAGCATTTCTTATAGGGGAATGGAAGGTGATCTCTCTAAATAAATTCAGCAAGCACCTTAAAATTTAGAAATACATTGAGTTGAGTTTGAGTATGAGTTTTATTTCATTTGTATGCCGCCCTTTTCCCTGAAGGGACTCAGGGCGGCTCACAACTCAATGGAAGGGGGATACAGACAGTTAACAACAACACAAAAACAATACATAGTTAAAACACAACAATCATACCATTCGAGATAGGGGCAACGATTCTTTAGCCCCGGGCCTGTCGGAACAGCCAGGTTTTAAGGGCTATGCGGAAGGCCTGGAGGGTGGTGAGGGTGTGAATCTCCATGGGGAGTTCATTCCAGAGGGTCGGAGCAGCCACAGAGAAGGCACTCCTCCGGGTAGTCGCCAGTCGACACTGGCCGGCGGATGGAATTCGGAGGAGGCCTGCTCTGTGCGATCTAATCGGTCTGGTGGAGGTAATTGGCAGCAGGTGGTCTCTCAAGTACCCAGGTCCAATACCATGAAGGGCTTTATAAGTGACGACTAGCACCTTGAAGCATATCCGGAGACCAATAGGCAGCCAGTGCAGCTCGCGGAGGATAGGTGTTACGTGGGTGAACCGAGGTGCACCCATAATCGCTTGCGCGCCTGCATTCTGGACAAGCTGAAGTCGCCGAATACTCTTCAAGGGCTGCCCCATGTAGAGCACATTGCAGTAATCCAGTCTGGAGGTCACAAGGGCGCGAGTGACTGTTGTGAGAGCCTCCCGGTTCAGGTAGGGATGCAACTGGTGCACCAGGCGAACCTGGGCAAATGCCTCCCTGGTCACAGCTGACAAGTGGTGTTCAAAAGTCAGCTGTGGGTCCAGGAGGACTCCCAAATTGCGAACCCTGTCTGAGGGGCGTACTGTTTGACCCCCCAGCCTGAGAGATGGAACACTTGGCCAATTAGTAGGAGGGAAGCACAGCAGCCACTCGGTCTTATCTGGATTGAGTACAAGCTTGTTAACCCCCATCCAGTCCCTAACAGCCTCGAGGCCCTGGCACATCACGTCAATCGCTTCATTGAGTTGGCACGGGGTGGACAGATACAGCTGGGTATCGTCCGCATACTGGTGGTATTTTATCCCGTGCCGTCGAACGATCTCACCCAGCGGTTTCATGTGGATATTAAATAGGAGGGGGGACAGGACCGAACCCTGCGGTACCCCACACGTCAGGGGCCTAGGGGTCGATCTCTGCCCTCCGACCAACACCGACTGCGACCTGTCCGAGAGGTAAGAGGAGAACCACCGTAGAACAGTGCCTCCCACCCCCACCTCCCGCAGTTGTTGCAGAAGGATACCATGGTCGATGGTATCGAAAGCCACTGAGCGGTCAAGGAGCACTAGGATGGAGGCATGACCTCCATCCCTGGCTCTCCAGAGATCATCGATCAATGCGACCAAAGCGGTTTCCGTGCTGTAGCCAGCCCTAAATCCTGACTGGAAGGGATCCAGATAATCGGTTTCCTCCAAGGACCGCTGGAGCTGAAAGGCTACCACCTTCTCAACAACCTTCCCCACGAAGGGGAGGCTGGAGACTGGATGATAGTTGTTTAGGATGGCTGGATCCAAAGATGGCTTCTTCAGAAGGGGTCTCACCACTGCCATCTTAAGAGCAGGGGGAAAGATCCCCTCCTGAAAAGAGGTGGCAACAACCGCCTGGATCCAGCCCCGTGTCACCTCCCTGCTGTTAGCAACCAGCCAGGAGGGCATGGGTCCAGTACACATGTGGAGGTACTTACAGCTCCCATGGCCTTGTCCACGTCCTCAGGGGCAACAGCTTGAAAGTCAATCCAGTGATGTCCTGCCAGATTATCCCCTGGTGCCTCAGCTGGTTCTGCGCAATTGGAGTCCAGGTCCGCCCGAAGCCGAGCAACTTTATCCGCGAGGAATTGGACGTAGTCCTCAGCTCTGCCTTGCAAAGGATCGTTCGTATCCCTCCTATTTAGGAGGGAACGGGTTATCCTGAACAAGGCGGCTGGGCACGACTCAGCGGAAGCAATCAGAGAGGCAATGTATGTTCTTTTAGTCATCCTAATTGCCCGGATGTAAGCTCTGATGCTGGATGTTAGAAGTGCTCGGTCTGACTCGGACTTACTGGATCTCCATCGTTGCTCTAGGCATCTCTTTCGGCGCTTCATCTCCCGGAGTTCCTGAGTAAACCAAGGGGCCCTCCTGGATGCACTGCCTCGGATCTGCCGTAAAGGCGCAATCCGGTTAAGAGCCTCTGTCGCTGCTGAGTTCCAGGCAGCAACCAGAGTCTCCGCCGGACTGCGGACGAGGGTATCAGGAATAACCCCAAGCTCCGTCTGAAAGCCCAAAGGGTCCATAAGTCGCCTGGGGTGGAACCACCTAATCGGTTCCTCCTCCCTACAGTGGGGGTTTGGTCTCCGAAAGTCAAGCCTCAGTAGGTAGTGGTCCGACCATGACAGGGGTAAGATCTCGCTACCCCTCAAACCAAGATCACAACTCCACTGCTCCGAGAGAAATACGAGGTCGAGCATGTGACCTGCCGAGTGAGTTGGGCCCCGAATTACTTGGGTCAAGCCCATGGCTGTCATGGAAGCCATGAACTCCTGTGCTCCATCAGAGTGTTCACCGAGCGAAGGCAAGTTGAAATCCCCCAGAACCATAAGTCTGGGAAACTCAATTGCCAGCTCGGCTACCGACTCGAGGAGCGAGGGGAGGGCTGCTGCAATGCTGTTGGGAGGCAGGTACGTTAACAGCAGACCCACTTGGCCCTTGAGGTCCAACTTCACCAGCAGGGACTCACACATGACAAGCTCTGGAGCAGGGATCCTAAGAGGTACTAGAGACTCTCAGATAACAATAGCCATACCCCCACCCCTTTTCCTGGAATCGCGGCTGATGGAGCACCTGAAAACCCTCTGGGCACATCTCTACGAGGGGGACTCCTCCCCCCGGGCTCAGCCAGGTTTCAGTAATACATGCCAGGTCTGCCCTCTCATCTAATATTAGGTCCCGGACGAGGGGAGCTTTGTGGACTACAGACCTGGCATTTAGCGACAGCAGCCTGAGACCAGGGTCCTGATTACTCGCGCTATCTGGCCTTGGAGTGGGACTCATAGGGCCGGAAGGAGGGATCTCTGTGACGTAGCGAGCCCTCCTTCCCCGGTAATGGCCAGCCCTAAAGTCCCCGCCATATCTGCCCCTCCCTGTTAAGACCGTAATGCTCCGGCCCACTCCCGTGTCCATGGTCCCTCCACCCACCCTCATAGTCCCCGCATTCTCCGGCAGGCCCTTCGAATCAGACATCCTGAGGCTGGGATTGGGCCCAGGCCCCCCTGACACTTCTGCAGCGCATTCAGTGCAGGGGGAACCCGGTAGGAGTCCCAGCCTACTCAGACATACACAGTCACACCACCAATCATTCCCCACTGGATTTCCTATGTTTTTAACACAATAGCTTATTTCTTTCTCAGGAAATACAATAAAAACACTCTGCTTTCCATGTCTTATCTCTTTTTATAAATAAATCTTTAAAGCCTTGATAGTTAGTTTTTGTTAAGAAAAATCAATTAAGAATTACATTTAGAATTTAACCTTGATAAAGAAAGACAACTTTATATTTGTTCTTTTTGCTTTTAAAAATGATGATCTTTCATCCCTTTAAATAGTGTCCTAAAACTTTATTTCCTTTAATTTTCTCGTCTTTTTTAAAGGAACTCCTTTATACATGTAACATGTCTCTTATGTTAATCTAAGGTAGGAAAGTTGCCCAGGCCACTCTTCTGGTTTATTGATTGTGTGTTCCTTTTACTTAATAAGACATCAGCCACTGAAATTTATAAATCCTTTGTAACATCTTTTTCCATTTCATTATGTATTGTGACTTGTCATTTTAAAATCCACATTCAACAGTCTCAATCTCGGTGATATTTTCCTCTATTTCTAATTTGGAAACTCTTCTTATGGTAGCAGACAATATTAGGCAATTTCTAAAGGTGTTTTCACCAAATATCCTTAAATTGTTTCTAAATTAAAATACTTTTCTCATTCTGCATAAGTGTAGCTCTTCTCCTTTAAAAATGGCCTTCAAAGCTCTCTTATAATATTTTTCTCTAGTTCACTTTTCCCCATGGAAGGTTTCTAGCACTTAGCTTCAACATCTTCATATATTTTTACTAGAATTTTAAATAACCCACAGAATGGATTTCAAAATCTTATTTGACTCCTTAATCCATTTATAACTTTCCAGAATCAGCATTCTAATCAGGATTTTCCTGTTTACTTCAAAATATTATTTTTTTAGTTCTCGTATCAAACTTCTTTTGCTGAGGATAAAAAGGGAATCACTGTTAAATTGAAATTTGTCATTTGAAGGTTCTTAATATACAAAAAACAGAGAACAAGCAATTTCTAAATGAATAAGAAGGAAGTATGTGAAACCAGTGTATATTTGAAGGCTCGAATCCACATCTTGGCCACACCACTGTGACCCTCTGTATGTAACTCTTGTTAGTTCCTTTGCCTGGAGAGCAATTTCAAGAAGCTTTTTTATTCACTAGCTCTTCATTCCACCACACTTGTAGGCTCAACAAAGAGTAGAGTCATTTCAGTCTGCCATTGCTTCCTCAGAAGTGCCTCTTTTATCCATTTTCTGATATTTCTTATATATATCCTTTGGTTCCCAACAACTTGGTACATTTCAATTATTTTCTGATTTAAATCTACAGGGCTGTCAAACTCATGCTGTCATGGCGGCATCACATGGTGTATTGGGACTTTTTTCTCCTTTGCTAAACCAGGATGGGCATGGCCAGCATGTCAGACATCTGACCCATGGGCTGGGAGTTTGACAGCCGTGATCTACAGGATTCCTGGCTTACTTCCTCTCTGTGGATACCTTTGGCTCATTTTTAGCTTATAGTCGCAATTGTCAATTTCAGCTTAGGCAATTGCATTTTCTCTCATAAATTAGTGAAAAGCTCAGAGCAGATCCACTTAATACTATGGGCCACTCACCATAGAGAAATATTCCTATGATTGATCGAAGAATGGTCTATTAACTCAATAATATATCCTCAATGCTAGAAATGCAAGATCCATTCAAGGGATTAAGTACCCGCTTTTAGTATAGAATAGCTTGAGTTGGAAGGAAACGTGGAGGTCTTTAGTCCAACTCCCTATTCAGGCAGGGAACCCTACACCATTTCAGCAAATGGTTGTCCAATCTCTTCTTAACAACTTCTAGTATTGGAGAATTCATAGCTTCTGGAGGCAATTTGTTCCACTGAGTAATTGTTCTAACTGTCAGAATATTTCTCCTTAGTTCTAGGTTGCTTCTCTCTTTGATTAGTTTCCATTCATAGCTTCTTGTCCGGCCTTCAGGTGTTGTGGAGAATAGTTTGACTCCATCTCCGTTATGGCAAACCCTGGTGGAACACTTCTATCAAGTCACCCATAATCCTTCTATTCATAAAACTAGGCATACCCAATTCCAGCAACCTTTTTGTATATATTTTAGCCTCCAGTGCCTTAATCATCTTTGTTGCTCTTCTCTGCACTCAACATCTTTTTTACATTGTGGCAAAGAAAACTGGATGCAGTGTTCTGTTGTAATATAGTTCCTTGTGTAGGCGTAGCGGTCACCCATGGCCCAGTGGATAACGGGGCATGCAGAGCCACACTGAATCACACAGGAGAAAACAAACTCCTAGAACTCCATAACATCCTGATATCCTGATAGTGCAGAACATAACATCCTGATAGTCCATAACAAAACATCCTGACCAGGATCCTGACCAGGATATGACCATATATAGACAGAACTTCCCTGAGCAGGAGATTAGAAATTGTACATTTACAGGCTGTTTTTAATCACATGCTATTGCTCCTCCTGCCTTTGTTCTATCCCAATAAAAGGGGCTCTCAGACTCTCATCTGGGTCTCTCCATCCCGAGAAAATTTGTCTCCTGTCTTTTCTCAACATTGGCCTCATGGTCGACCCACGGGAACATCACATTTGGTAGCAGAGGATGGTTACTTCACATTTGGTGACCCCGACGTGATAGACGTGACGTGATGACCTGTGTCGCCAGCCTTTCACTCATCCCCGACTTGGCAAAGTCTTGCAACCAGGGCCAGCCGTTAGCGAACGGAGCACCCTCCCAATCGTGAGTATGGGCTCGGGCTTCTCGAAGGCTCAGACTGCACACCTGCAGGAGCTTCGGGATCTCCCCAAATTCTCCATTGCAATCTCTCAAGCAGCAGATCGCTTGCTTCCCATTGCAATCTCTCAAGCAGCAGTTCGCTTGCTTCCCATTCCCCCGAAAAAACATTTCCTCTCTCTATTGGCTTACATCTATGAGAATTGTCCCATTTACCCTGAGAAGGGCTCTCTTGGAGACTTCTTGTAAGATGCCTTCAAATTCATGAGGAAGATATGCAGAGGGCTGCTTTTAAGCCCTCGGCAACATCTCCCCCGCCCTACGAAGAGGAAAGAGATATCCCACAGCCTTTATAACACCCCTGTGTTTGTTATAGAAAAGAAATCTGGTAAATGGCGTTTTTTGCATGATTTGCGGGCTGTTAATAAAATTCTCCAACCCATGGGAGCGCTGCAGTGCGGCCTCCCAAATCCAAATTTGATTCCCCAAGAATGTGATCTCATGACACTTGTCCACTATTTCTCAGACCCCCGCACTTTTTGCAGCCCTAATTACAAAAGCCCTTCCGCTCCAGTGGAAGCCTCCTTCAACAGCTTTTTCCTATCAAAGACGCTATAACTGTCTTTGCTAATGGGAGCAAACATCGGGGAGCATGTGCCTGGCAGGAGGATGGTACATGGCACACCCAGCTCACAGAGCCACAAAAATCCTCTCAAACAGATGAATTGGCCACTTCCATCTTGGCCTTTCAGTTATTTGACAAATGACCGTTTAACTTCATTCTTGCTAGTCTTTATGTGACTCAGATTATAACCTCTTTGTATGAGTCTTATCTCTCTTCTTCTATTGATTCACAACTTTTGTCTCTGTTTCTCACTTTACAAGGTCTTGTCTCCTCTCGCTGTTATTTTTTCCATGTCTCCCATATCTGAAGTCATCAGCCCTTCCCTGGGCCTCTCCAGGAGGGCAATGATGTTGCTGACGCTGCGGCATCAGCCCCCCACCCCATGTCAATGTTTGTTCTGCTATCACACCTTGGGATAGCCACTCTTACTTTCACCAGAATAAAAAAGCGCGCATAAAACAATTTGGCCTTATGTCGGGGAGGCATCAGCAATTATTCAACTATGCCCTACCTGTAGCCAGCAGGCAAACCCTCTCCCGATGGGAGTTAAACCCCAGGGGGACAGAGTGTTGCCAAATTTGGCAAATGCATGTTACCCAATATCCTCCATTTGCCCCTTGGAAATATTTACATGTTTCCATTGATACGTATTCAGGCTACATTATGGCATCCCCCCAAAGGGGTGAAGCCACCAAACATGTTATTAATCATTGTATTCGGACCTTTGCATCGCTGGGACGCCCAAAAGAATTAAAAACAGACAATGGCCCTGCTTACACAGGTGCAGCCTTTGCTGCCTTTTGTAACCAATGGAGCATTGTGCATAAATTTGGCATTCCTTATAACAGCCAGGGTCAGGCGTTGGCTGAGCGCGCCAACCAGACATTAAAACATGCCCTGGACAGATATATTGGCACTAGGGGAAAATGCCCCCTGGCCTCCCAGCAGTGCAACACACCGGCAGCCCACCATCCTTGGCAGCGACTCATCATTTTGCAGCTCCACCTACTGCAGACACCTCCCGTCCACCTGTCTACTATAGCTGCTTGCCTGACTTGACGTGGCAAGGACCTGCTGACCTGATTACCTGGGAAAGGAGCTACGCTGCAACCCAACTAAAAGACAAAGTTCTTTGGCTTCCAGGACGACACGTAAGACCATATTTGCCAAAACCACCTATACAACCACCTACACAAACGCAGAAGCAGCCTGACCATGACCAACCAGCAGGAACCACAGCTTGAGGCTGTCTCTGTCTCTGACCTGGAGAACAGAGCAGAGCACCCTCCACCATACACTCCCCCGACCGGCTGCCCCGTCTTTCGCCGCAGATCCCCCTACTATGTGTTTGGTTGAATGCTACCTGTTGTCATTATTTGAACCAGTCCGGAGAAATTCAAACCAGTGTGGAAAAATTACATGATACCGTTCAAACAGTTAGACAAACATATAAGGCCTCGGACTCCTGGTGGGATTGGATGACCTCTTGGTTACCAAATGTTAGCTGGTTGGGAAATACTGTCAAGACTGTTATAACCCTTGTTGCTTTGCTGATACTGTTGTGCTGCTGTATTCAATGTGCACCCTCTTTATTAACTATGTGTACGAATATACTCTCTAGCTTGACTCCATAGAAGAATATTCACATTGTCAACCACATGGAGTTACATGAACAGTCAACCCCTTCATGGGGAAAGATCCCTTCCGCATGCCCAGCGACGAAGAAGGAGACGCTGCCTTTTAAAAAACAAAAACTTTCCGGGTGTGTGTGTGCAGAGCAGTTTCTGCTGTCTGAAACACACATACACAGGGATGGAGACACATCGCACCAGAAACATCCTTCCGGCCTAAATGGCCAGGACCCACTATGCAGCCTCATGTAACATGAACTATGTGAGCCAGCTACTACCACACATGCCCTTTCCCCTCCCAATGCCATGCAGCTTGTAACTTTCTATTCCCCCTTCGCCCACCCTTTGCCATGATGTGATTTTCTATTGGTTTATGTGTAGAATGCTGTGATTAGCCCTGTCAGATGAAGAGGGAAAGTCTTTTTGACAAAAAGAAAATAAAAAAGTAGGAGAGATGTTGTAATATAGTTCCTTGTGTAGGCGTAGCGGTCACCCACGGCCCAGTGGATAACGGGGCATGCAGAGCCACGCTGAATCACAAAGGAGAAAACAAACTCCTAGAACTCCATAACATCCTGATATCCTGATAGTGCAGAACATAACATCCTGATAGTCCATAACAAAACATCCTGACCAGGATCCTGACCAGGATATGACCATATATAGACAGAACTTCCCTGAGCAGATTAGAAATTGTACTTTTACAGGCTGTTTTTAATCACATGCTATTGCTCCTCCTGCCTTTGTTCTATCCCAATAAAAGGGGCTCTCAGACTCTCATCTAGGTCGCTCCATCCCGAGAAAATTTGTCTCCTGTCTTTTCTCAACATTGGCCTCATGGTCGACCCACGGGAACATCATATTTGGTAGCAGAGGATGGTTACTTCACAGTGTTCCAAGTGTGGTCTTTCCAAGACATTATTAACTGGTATTAACACTTCACATAATCTTGATTCTATATCTCCGTTTATTCAGCCTACGGTTATGATGGAAAATAATACAGCTGACTGGGGAAAAAAATCATGATAGAACAATAAAGGAATGGAAGGGGTGAAGCCATTCATTGATCGATTATTTTAAAGAACTCTGTGGGAAAGCACACAGAACAACTAAAGAAGGGAGTATGAGAAAAAGACTTAATTGTCAAGATGGACAAATCTCATCATAATACTTCAAAGTTATTTCAAACGATAGAAAAATAATGCTCAACAGGAATGTAGAAAGAATCAATAAGCCAATACAGTTTTTTATTGGAGATACATACGTCTATATTCGACATATTTGTCTGTGAAACATGGCTGAATGAATCCCTCCCTGATTCCATTATCACAATAAGAGACTACCTGGTCTGATTGTGAAATCCGTAGAGGAAGTGGAGTTGCTATCTTTATAAAAGGTGCCTAAATCTAAAAAATATTCAAGTTACGCATGAACTCGCTCTTCCTGAGACCATTGTCTGCGACTTGTCCTTAAATACCACACTTAACTTCTTAGTATCTTACAGAGCCCCTGATTATGACATCATACATGCGAACAAGATAACTTCACTACTAATGTGGGCTGCCTTCTGCCCACACCCTCTTATCTTTCTGGTTGACCTCCATCTACCTCTTATTAATTGGACCCTAAACAAATGTACAACTGAACCCATACGTGCAACCTGTGCAATGCTGTTATTAGTCTGGGACTAGATCAACTGATAACTAACAACACTAAACTCAGCAACTGCCTTGATCTCATCTTCTGCAACAGTTTAAACTCAATTTATGGACTACAAAGAAAGAAGGCTTTGGAGGCTTTCAGAAAGCTCCTGGGGGCTGGGGAGGGCAGAAATGAGCAAAAAACAGGCTGTTTTGCCCCTCTCCCAGCCCCCAGCAGCACTTTATAAGCCTCCATAAGGCTATGCATGCAATTTTTTTGACAAAAAACAAAATGTCATCTGGGTGGAGTTGTGGGTGTATATATATATATATATATATATATATATATATATATATATATGGGTGATGGTGTTAATTTGGTTAGAACTGACTTGGATTTGATTACCTTTGTATCATTGTCATTTAGTGTCATTTAGTGCTAAGAAATTATCACGTAATTTCTTAGAGATAAAAGTTTTTCACCAAACAAACTGAATTTCTGTTTGTATGCAACATGACAGACATTTTCATAGGTCTATGGAGATTGAAATGCAGTGCCATATTGACAGCATCATCATCTTCCAATCTATTTGTATGGCAGGAAAATTTCAAGAGGAGTAGCAGCAGATTTGTGATGGTTTTCAAGTGGCCCAGCACTAACTTTTCAAAGGTTTTCCTAATTACAGTGATTGGACACACAAAGAATTTTGTGGTGCATAAGCTCTCAGTGTTCATACAAGCAACATGTGTTAAATCATTATCTTAATCATAAAGTGTCATAAAATTGGCCTAAAAGTGCCACAGACACACCCCAAGAAACAGTGCCTGCTATTTTCTCAAAGCTCACCCATCAAATTCTGTCTCCAAGGTCAGCAGTGAATATCCAGATTTCTATCATTTACTTCAAAATTTTATCTTCACTCTTCCAAAATACCAGTCTCTGGTGAATATGGCTAAACATTATCTTTCTTGACTGGTAGAGGTTCAGCAGCAATTCAAGAATTATTTTCTTTGCTCCATCTGGACATGGCAATCACCGAGGCTAGGATCTTTTAAACGACAGCAAATAAACCTTTCAAGTAAATCCCTTGCTCTACCAAGGATTTTTGCAATAGCAAACACACAAGAATGTTTCAGTACAAGGAAGATGCAACAATGCCTTACACAAGAACAGTAAAAGTAACACTTAAGAAGCCACTCTCTCACACACACACCCACACGCACACACACATACAACACACACACATACACATATAAAATATTATATGAGATATAATATTGGATTGGCTTTCAATCTGTCTTTTTCATTTTATTTTGTTTTGAGATTTTGGGTAATCAACTTGCTATCACATAGTTTTTCATCAGATATTGAACACAATAGTTTGCAGGGGCCAGGTGTAACTGTGTGTACACCAACATCAAGTCCACCATCCAAGTACTAATCAAAGTATACTGTATTTGGCCTTTGCAATCATACAGGTTTATACAGCCATGGTTAAAGCTAAAGGAGTGCCTTTCTGCAGAATGTCAGCCTGCTATCATTTTGCTTCAGAAGCCACAGGATTTTTAAATTGAAATAATGATAAAGCTTCAGGTTTGGGCTTGGCCTGACGTGGCTTTCCTTCTGGTTTTTTTCCCCAGAGGTTTTGGGTAATCAGTTTGTCATAAAGTTTTTCATAAGGCATTTTTGGGAAACCACTAAACAAATACACTCTCCTATTGGCCAGGTTTGAACACTGATAGATTTATGGTGTTCTATTTGTGTTCTCCGCAGTTCAGAGTGAATAATCAGAGATAAAACTCAATCAGCTTTGTGAGAAATTTGAAGTATGTATGGTGTAACATTGC
Organism: Thamnophis elegans; assembly: GCF_009769535.1. Taxonomy (NCBI): domain Eukaryota; kingdom Metazoa; phylum Chordata; class Lepidosauria; order Squamata; family Natricidae; genus Thamnophis; species Thamnophis elegans. The sequence continues at coordinate 109,692,553 of NC_045544.1, forward strand.
TCTCTTCTCTGATAATGAAGCACTACAATTTCTAATACTGCAAAGAGTCAATAGAAGATGATAAGTCAGGGCTGTCAAACTCCCGGCCTGCTGGATGGATGCATCATGTTCTGGCCACGCCCATGGCCAGTTTAACGAAGGGGGGAAGTCCTGATCCATCACATGATGCTGCTGTGACATCGTGAGTTTGACACCCCTGTGATAACTTGTTAATTTTAAAATATCTTGGAAGGATTAGATGGTGGAAGCAGGATGTATGAAAGTGTCCTCAATCGTTTGAATAGTAAAAGACTCAAGATAATAAAAATACTAAAAGTGCAAAAAGTTGAATCTGTTGCCTATATAACATCAGTAAAATTACCAAGCCAGATTCCCAAGAATCAATTGTGAATACTTTAAAATCTGTCACAGCAGTAAAATTTATGGAATCATGAGAGTCAGTAAAGAAGAAAGCTTTCAAAACATTCTGGCATGTTGTATCACAGCTTTACTTTCCATTTGGCCAGTTAATTGAGAGAACTGAACTTAAAAAATTCTTTATCCAAAGCCTAACCAAATAGCAAAATGCCATAAGCATAAAGAATAAATAAAAGCCCTGGTCTCTTGAAATGCCTTTCTAACAACTGCTGAACAACATCAACTTCTTCACACAGGAAATTTAAACAGTTTCTTTTGAAACAGTGTTTCTCATTTATTTCTAAACAATAGCAGTAGACTTATATACCGCTTCATAGGCCTTTCAGGCCTCTCTAAGCGGTTTACAGAGAGTCAGCATATTGCCCCCAACAATCTGGGTCCTCATTTTACCCACCTCGGAAGGATGGAAGGCTGAGTCAACCCTGAGCCGGTGAGATTTGAACCGCTGACCTGCTGATCTAGCAGTAGCCTGCAGTGCTGCATTTAACCACTGCGCCACCTTGGCTCTAAACAGAAGTCAGCACCAGTCTCCACTTATTTTATTTTATTATTTTTATCTTACTTAACTTTATTACTAAACACCAAGTCAGTTTGTACCTGAAGTTTCTTCCTTACCCTTGCTACACCCCCTCACCACATAGCACAAGGTAATCAACCATTTATTGGGTAATCGCAGGAGCTCAACATTATTCCTAGCTTTCAAGGCACTTTAAGAGATGCAGTTGGCTTCCTGATTTTCCATAACTGTTTCCTGTGTTTCATGAGCAAACCGTTTTCAGTTAGCACCCACAACGTCTGGAGCCAAGCTGGTTAATTATTCTCATTCTCAGGAATTTTCTCTTCCTATCTCCATCTACCACCATGGAAATCTTCAAGATATGGCCAATGATCTGACATCAACACCTGATTCCACTTTATCTTTTTTATATAAATTAAATTGTTATCTATCAATCTCTAAAACATTTATGCATTAAAGTATAATTTAGCAAATATTCCTTGAAATAAAGCTAAAAGAGCATTGCAGATATTGTGCAACTTCTTCAAGTGAAACTGGGGGGAAAATATTCATGTGACTATGAGGGAGGGAAGGAGGGGAAAAGTTATGTTTTACTTGCCTACATTTCAGTTGAGAAGGTGTTCCCTATTCTTCACCAACACATTATCTTGTAACCTCACATTGCCTCATTTACAGACTTGATTTCATGAGCTTGACAGTTATTTTGCTACAGAGGTCTTCCAGCTGCTGTAGTTGCTTGGGGAGAAGTAGTAGAAAACCAAACTTAAAACTATTACCTAAGACCCTGCAATACTCCCCCTTAGGACCCCTTATTTAAGTTCTTTGTGACTGACCCTAGATATGCTTCCTTTATCTCCTACTTTGCATCTGAGTTTTTCTTCTTTCTCTTTACTCCCTACCACCTTATATGATTGGTTGTCTAGTGGTTTTTGCTTGGAATTAGGTTCTAAAATTCATGAAGATTGAGCAGGTTCCCTAATTTTAGTTTAAAGTCCTTCCGTTGAGATTGGTCAGTTGTTTTCAAAATATATTCTTTCCAGTTCTTTGTTCTGATCTAGGCTTCTTGATACAGTAAAAAGCACACTCTTAGTCCCACTTTTAATTTCAAAGGCTATGAATTATGTTCATTCACAGTCCATAATGAGTCCCAAATAGTTGTAAAGAGTTCGACAATAGGCTGCCAAAGTCCTTCTGGATAAGTCTGATAAGCACTCACCTTTATCTTCCTAGAAACACTGGCAAAGACTCAATTGGCAATTAGCTAGACACGGTCACACAGAGCAAAGAGTTAAAATGGAGCTTCAGAAGATATGGTACCAAAGTTATAATTAGTGAGCTCTTGTAAAGAACAATTTAATGCAGTTACAAAATCATACCATTCCTTTCCTTCATAATGATGGGTGGAAAATCTGGGAAGAAATGTATAAGTTTCTGCAAAAACAATGACCATTTGGGGCTTTAGTATTCTACTGCTTTAAGTTGAATAAAAGACTAATTGGTAATGAAGACTAATTTAAAAAATTTCATATTCATATGTCAGTCCTGTCCTTTCCCTTGGTGCTCTTAAATGGGAAGTGAAATACGTAGCTTTAAGAAGAAAAAGAAAGTCCAGTTGCTTTTTGAAAAAGCACCTGTGGGTAATAAAGATATCTTCTTCAGCCTGCTATTCTTTGAATTGAATTGAATTGAATTGAATTGAATTTATTGCACTTATATGCCACCCTTTTCCCGGGAAGGGGACTCAGGGCGGCTCACAATCCAAGTCAGGGAAGGGGATACAAATAAGGGATAAAAAAGACGAACTAAACAATACACAATTTAAACGCACACAGCAACCATACCATTCGAGATTGTTATAATGATTGGATGAAATGGTAGGATTTGTTATCCAATACATCTAGAAATCATATGAATGGGAAAATCAATAATAAACACTCTTAAAGTAACAGTAACATTTTACAAGACTAGGGAATATTGATAGAAAAAAAAGGAGATACCACTCAGTGCAAATGCATAAAGTATTATTTTATCTTCAAACTCTGAAGGGCGATTTCCCTAAAATGGGCATGCCTGAAATAGCAATTTACAATGTAACTCATAATTTAGACTGCTTTTTTGGGGGAAGAGGAGAGGATGATTTCTTTGATCAAAGAAAATACATATCCGTGTTTATTGCTGACTAGATACCCCTTTATGAACTCTAGGCATGAAGTGGGGGAAAATGAATTTATAATTTATAGGTTGGATGATTAGACATTAGACATATGATTCTAGAAAGAAGGGAGACATATTGTAATCATAAAGCAAGAGGCAATTATATAATTATACTTATAACTGCTGTAAAAAAAGATTAGAAGTTATTTCTTTATTTCTCTTTTCTATCATCTCTGTTTTAGTTCTTTTCTCTTTCTTGCACTTTTAGATTTTTCTTTGATTTATTTCTTTTTCTTTTTTTCATACTTGAAATTAGTTTGTATCTTTCCCTTTAAAAAATCTTTAGAAAGAGAGTTAATAATTAAACAAATTTTTGAGGTGGGGGGACTGGAAGGCACAATTGTTGTCCCCAATTCGGGTCTGACCCTGGTGCCGAAGCCAATGGTGGATGCCAGACACGAGGTGCAGGTTTTCTGATTGCTTTGTATTGTAGTACTCCAAGGAAAAGGCTTCCTGGTCAAAAGGCCAATAACCAAGAACAAAGGATTAAGAAAGCTTTATACATTTTCACTAAAGGAGAAGGTGGGACAAGGTGAAATAATAAAAAATATCCTTTAATAGACATTTTAGCAATAATTCTACAATTTGTTCTAATGGTCTATAGCTGTCCCATTCCTAAGTCTTGTCTAATGAATGCTCCAGGAATTATCTAATAGACATTTCATTTGCTGCAGACCATCTCCATTGATAATTTTTGGCTGAGGTCTGCAAGTTGTCTAATTCCTGTTACCTTTATCAATATTCTAACTACCCATAATTGCTACAAGCTTTACACATGCATATTTCCTGTTGATAAGCATTTTTTGTTCTTGACACACACACACGCACACGCACACACACAGCAATTGCAGTCTTCCTGATTTACTTTCAAGTGTGTGCCATGACCTTGCTTTAACAGCCAGCCCATCACAAGAAACAAATATATATATATATATATAAATGAAGCAGATTGTAAGTTACCTTTTGTAAGTAAAAATATAAATTTCTTCCACAGAATTCCATAAAAGCAAGTAAATCTTTTTTTCTCTTCCTTTTTCCCTTCCTTTCTTTAAAATATCCACAAACTTTACTTTTTGATGTTAAAGCCTATTTCTAAAATTTAACTAATTATTTCTTAATTCAGGATTAACTTTCATTTCCAAAATTCTGTGTAGAGAACTCTAGCTGGTTACTTAATATTTTCTGAAACTTTCCCTTAAGTCAAAACTTGAATAAGTGTAAAAAAAAAAGGAGGAGAAGATGGAAAGGAGTGTGAACATTATGTCTGTTTATACAACAAAGATTATTAGGGGACCGGAGGCTAAAACATATGAAGAATGGTTGCAGGAACTGGGTATGTCTTGTTTAATGAAAAGAAGGACTAGATCATAGCTCTCTTCCAATATTTCAGGGGTTTCCACAAAGAGGGAGTCAAACTATTTTCCAAAGTACCTGAGGGTAGAAAAAGAAGCAATGACTGGAAACTAATCAAGGAGAGAAGCAACTTAGAACTAAGAAATTTCCTAACAGAAGAATTATTAGTGTTGCCCTGTCAGCTCGACCGTGCATGCACATGCTGGCCAGCTGATTTCAGCCTTCATTTTTGGGAGTTTTTGCCGACCAGAAGCTTCCCTGAAGAATGGGGTGAAAAACAGACCTTGACCTGTGGAGGGTAAAAAACAGGTCCACCATGCCACCACGCGCCAGAAGTGGGGGGAGGGTGGGGGGGTCATGTGCATATGCCCAGGAGGCTGTATGTGTGCGTGGGGGGAGAGCAGATAGAATTATGGGTGTGAGTACATGCTCGAATGATCCCTCCTGCTCCCCCCACTTTTGGTACGTGATGACAAAAATGTTAGCCATCACAGATATAGGATTTCCTGCCTAGGCAGGGGGTTGGACTAGAAGACCTCCAAGGTCCCTTCCAACTCTTGTTATTCTATTCTATTCTATTCTATTCCAAACAAATTCTTGACTTTGAAGTCGAAGCCACAAATTTTCAAGCCGGCATGTATTTCTCTAGAATCCAGAAGTCTTCCTTTGTCTATGGTTGAGCTGATTATCACCTTCTCTGGCTGTAAGAACTAGAGAGAGAGGGGGGGGGAACAAACAGTTAATTAAAATAAAGTCTCTTTCTTTATTAATTAGCCTATTTGCGTTACTTTGTAGTAGTTAATAGAAAGGTAGTCACAGGATCTGGCTTGTTTCATGTTGCTCTAAAAAAATCAGAGCCACAGTCAATCCCTGCAACTAGAAGTTGATTTTACTTTCAACTTTGACTTGGTCCAGGCACTTTTTCTCTCAGCCCAATGCAATTTTCAGGGTTATAGTTATGAAGGACATAGGAGGAGGAAGGGATGTTGGATATGTTTGGTGCCTTGAGTTATTTGTAAAAACAATAAAGGCAGGAAACAAAAATAAAATAAAAAAATAAAAAAAATTAAAGAAATGCATACAAAAGTAGATCAGCAGGTAGACAGATTTTTAAGAAATCTTATTAGGATACAGGATAACAAATAATAATTAACGCTTAAGTCAGTGAGACTTATTACTGAGGAGATATTTCCTTCCTTCTCTCTCTCTCTCTCTCTCTCTCTCTCTCTCTCTCTCTCTCTCTCTCTCTCTCTCTCTCTCTCTCTCTCTCACACACACACACACACACACACACACACACACACAAGAACAGAGTGTTAGGTAGAATAAGATAAAACAATTCAAAGGACAAAAGGCACAGTTAGGTTGTAGCTGCACAGTCCTGAACTCAAGAATGGAAAGCCAGATCTTCTAAAGTCAAGCAGTTGATGTCAAAGGTCCCATCTTGTGGCAAACATAAAACCTATCTATTAACAGTCAAAACACCTGGATTTACTTGTTCCTTTTCATAATGCATACATATAATGACTTTTGACTTACAATTCACAGCAAATCAGGAGTCCCCACTGAGATCTCCCTCCAGTAGGTATAGTGTGCGGAGGACAGTGGGATTTACATAATCCATGGTGACTCAATTTTTTTAAAAAAAGTAGTCAGATAGATAGAAGGATACAGAGGGAGAGAAAGAGAGAGAAATACAGTAAGTAGGTAGGGAGAGAGTAGGTAGGTAGGTAGGTTGGTTGGTTGGTAGGTAGGTAGATAAAGGGAAAGAGAAAGAGAGAGAAATACAGTAGGTAGGTAGGGAAAGAGAGAGAGAGAGAGAGATTAGAGATATAGAGATATAGAGATATAGAGATATAGAGATATAGAGATATAGAGATATAGAGATATAGAGATATAGAGATATAGAGATATAGAGATAGATAGATAGATAGATGGATAGATAGATGGATAGATAGATGGAGAGATAGATGGAGAGATAGATGGAGAGATAGAGAGAGATAGAAAGAGAGAGATAGAGATAGAGAGAGAGAGAGAGAGATAGAGAGAGATAGAGATAGAGAGAGATAGAGAGAGATAGAGAGAGATAGAGAGATAGAGAGATAGAGAGATAGAGATAGAGAGATAGAGAGATAGAGAGATAGAGAGATAGAGAGATAGAGAGATAGAGAGATAGAGAGATAGAGAGATAGAGAGATAGAGAGATAGAGATGTAGGGAGAGAGAGAGTAGGTAGGTAGCAGTGACGTGCGGTGAGGTTTATGGCTGGTGAGGCACTGACACAGTGGTGGGTTTCAAAAATTTTTAGACTTGTGGATTTCAACTCCCAGAATTCCACAGCCAGGCATGCTCAGTTCTGATTTAAAGTGACTGTCAGGCCTGCAATTATATTCCTTTTAGAATTTTGCCCTGCCATACTTTCTCTTATTTCATTATGCTGTTTCTTTAGTATAGTTGATGAGAGGGAGGAATAGACAGGAGTAGGATTGTGGAATGTATTGTTATCATTCTTTTCTAAAAGCCAAGGTCATCTTTTGTCTCCATACTTTTACACCTGACCAGAAGCAGCTGGGTGGAGATGCCAGCGTGGAAGAGGAAGATTGGACCATGTGATGGATTGTGGGTGTGGGGACAAGATCATGAACTTTTAACTGGGTGGGATTCTGATGGAATTTCCAGAATTGGGATTAACACAGATGTGCTAAGATGTCTGCTTTATAAAATTGGAACTTTAAGGATCGTTTTGCCTTGGACTCTGATTTAATTCTATATGATACTTGGAACACTGACATTATTCCAATTTTCTCTTCAAAATAAGTCACCAGCACCCCTCCCTCATGGGGAGGGGCTGGTGAGGGTTGCTGTTTTCCCAACACTGAGCCACCTGGTCAGTGTAAAATATCAGCGAACAATTAGGAGCAAGCCTTTTGAGATAAGAAGCTGAGATGAGATGCTTCTCTTCAAATCTTCAAAGGTGAAGGAGTTTCTCTTTTAAAATTTATTGCCGCTGGCAAGAAGCCCAGCCTGTGAGGGATAAAGAAGGGGAATGAAGAAACTTATTCTCAACGCAACTAAAGAATGGCCAGATGAACCAATGAATGGAGATCCCAGCCACCCTCACGCTGTCAGCTCCGATGGCCTTCCCGGACCATTCCGGACAACTAAACATGAGTGCATACTACCCCTCCTTCCCCCCAGCGAAGGCTTGGGGAAAACCCTGGAGTGGAGATTTTGACTCCTTCCAAACGAGGGTAATTGAAATGAGCCAATATCCTGCAACTGAGATGAAGACAGAATACCTATCAAAATGGGATTTTCAACCCAGCCAGCAAGAAGGGATTTGGCCAGCATCTTTCACTTGCCAGCCACCAGAAATTGGACTGCAGCTAGTGGATGAAGCACCACTAAATTGGGCTTTCTTCCCAGAGTATGGATGGATAAGATGCCAGTGGGCACCTCCTGGGCCATCAACATGGGAAAGTCCTCCAAGCCAGCAGAGGGGCCCTTGGCACATAAACCCCCATAACCAGCCATCATTGGTTGAACTGCAACCTGTGAATCAGGCCCCCTCGGGATGGGTCTTAATCCCAGGTCATGGATGGAAGGGTTTCCAATTGGTACCTGCCCTTCCTCAGCAGATGGCACCATGGTAGACAACTGGGCAGTGGCCAACCCAGGGATTGACCTCCCCACTGGTTCCAGTCTCCCCTGCAACGCCCCAAAAGGTTCTTATCCAACCTTCCTACAGAGAAAGGTTCTCAACAATGGAAGAAGGGATTACCAAGGGGCAAGCTACAGAATGGATGGTGGAAAAATGTGATGAGGTGGTTCCTAAGTTTAGAGATGTAACTAGGTCCCTTTCCTCGTGGGGGCCAATAAAATGCCACCTTTGCTGTCAACTTGGCCACAAAGCGTCAGAATGCTTGGCTCCAGCCCCATTACCACTAACATGTGCACCAACCGCCATGGCGGAAAAGAGAAAGTCCCAGATGCCACCACAAAAGAGTCATTTGGGTCAACAACTTCTAGAAGAGGATCCCCAACTTAAGGTGACAAAGAGTCTGACCAAGGAGGAGGCCTCGGAGGAGGAAAAGGGTCAACACCCTCTGGAAGAGGATCCCCAACTTAAGGTGACAAAGAGTCTTACCAAGGGGGAGGCCATGGAGGAGGGAAATGCTGAAGATGACCCAATGGTGAATGCACCCATCCACCCCTTCGCCTTCCAAGTCAACCTCCAAGTGCCTGAGACGGGGTTGGAGGGGGAAGTTGAAGCAGTTGTGAGCACCAGTTGCGCTCGATGCTTAATCAGCACATCAATTGTCAAGCAACTAGGCATAAGCACAAGACCTCTAGCCTGTCCCATTCAGGTTGAGCGGGTAGATGGAATGATAACTGGAGGGGCTCAACCCATGCTAGTAACTGACCTGGTGAAGTTACAAGTGGGCCGCCATTGTGAGCTTCTCAGATTCATTGTGGCTCAAGAGATGTCAGAAAAAATAATCTTGGGCTTGCATGGCTTGACAAGTGGAAGCCTACGATAAAGTGGGCAGATATTGAGATTGGTAAAGGCACAAGACAAGGATGCCCGCTATCCCCCCTACTGTTCATCCTCACATTAGAACCCCTTCTTAGAATAGTGAGAAGTGACACACAAATTAAAGGGTTACGAGCTAAAGCTCAGGAATTTAAGGTCCAGGCTTTCGCCGATGACCTTGTTTTTATCCTGGAGGATCCTATGGCTTCTGGGATACAACTTTTACGTAAAATAGAGGAGTACGGTAGGATAGCAGGGCTACGTATAAACAAAGAGAAGACAAAACTGTTAATTAAGAATATGACTCTGAACCAGAAAAGGGAAGTACAAAGCCTGTTAGGGATCAACATGGCCCACAAAGTACAATACTTGGGAATTTGGCTCACGGAGAGATGTTCCTCTATCAAGGTAGATAACTATATGAAATTGCTACAACAGGTATCTAAAGATATGACTAATTGGAGTGGCAAACAACTGTCTCTGATGGGCAGGATTGCGACAGTCAAGACATATGTATTACCAAAATTTTTGTTTCTGTTTCAAACGGCACCAACTAAATTGGACAATTTTTTAAAAAAATCTTTGGAGACAATAGTGACTCAGTTTATATGGCAAGGCAAGAAAGCACGAATCAAAGCCCAAATATTGCAAAACGTAGAGAACTCAGTTCTGATTTAAAGTGACTGTCAGGCCTGCAATTATATTCCTTTTAGAATTTTGGCCTGCCACACTTTCTCTTATTTCATTATGCTGTTTCTTTACTATAGTTGATGGGAGGGGGGAATAGACAGGAGTAGGATTGTGGAATGTATTGTTATCATTCTTTTCTAGAAGCCAAGGTCATCTTTTGTCTCCGCACTTCTACACCTGACCGGAAGCAGCTGGGTGGAGATGCCAGCGTGGAAGAGGAAGATTGGACCATGTGATGGATTGTGGGTGTGGGACAAGATCATGAACTTTTAACTGGGTAGGATTCTGATGGAATTTCCAGAATTGGGATTAACACAGATGTGCTAAGATGTCTGCTTTATTAAATTGGAACTTTAAGGATTGTTTTGCCTTGGACTCTGATTTAATTCTACATGATACTTGGAACACTGACAGCAATACCGTTTGTTTTTCTCCTTTGCGAAAAATTTTCCTTCATTCTTTTTCTTCTCCCTCCCCTCCTTCCCCCCGCCCTCTCTCCCTCCCTCCCCCCTCTCTCAAACAGACACACACAGAGAGAGAAGTTGGATTGGACTATCTCTCCTACCCCCTTCCCTCTCTCACTAACTCTCTCTCAAACAAACACAAACACAGAAGTTGGATTGGATATATTTTCCAATGACTTGAAAGCAGCTCCTCTGCCATACCCTTCCCCCATTAGCCTCCAACATTTCAAATGTAGCCTGCTGTCTGGGTGCGAAATGCCTGAAATGCAATAAAGCCCACCCACCCACTCACCTCCTGCTTACAGGCTGGGGTGAGAGAAGAGGCAGAGAAGCCTTTGACTGCAGGCAGAGCCACATTGCCTTTTCAAACTTGTAATCAGTGAAGCTGGGCTTATATAGTTTTGTCAAGCTGTGTGTGTGTATGTATATGTGTGTGTGTGTGTGTGTGTGTGTGTGTGTGTGTGTGTGTGTGTTTGAAAAGTTAACATGACTCTGCATGCAATCAAACTACACTTGGGGAGGGATCTACACTTGAGGATGTCCTCCCTCTGACCCACATGTACCTTTTCCAGCTTTCAGAGAGGATTTCAACTCTGCTCTTGCCTGCCATCATGAAAAGGAAAAAAAAGGTAAAAGGAAAAATGCAAGAGCTGAGGTCAGGCTGAGCTAGTTGCTGCCAGAGTCACTGTGGATGATTCTGCTTAACTGTTTAAAAAAGCCTCCAAAAAAGCGCCCTCTACAGGAGGAGGCAGGAGAATGACGTGCCTTACCTACGTCAGGAATTTTCGGCTTTTAACCCTTGCTTAACTCTGCTCAAGTGATCATAAAATGCAAACTGGCTCCTCAATTTATCCACCTTGGAAGGATGAAAACCTGTGTCAACCTTGAGCTGGTGAGATTTGAACTGCTGAACAGCAACTAGCAGTCAACTGAAGTAGCCTGCAGTACTGCATTCTAACCACCTTGGCTTTATACAGTATATGTGATTGTCAGGAAATGTTGCAATGCTTCATTTAGAAAATAATAGAGGAAAGTACTGAGTAATTGTAGCACTTTCTTTGCTTCACAAGGCAACATCTTGCCTTTCAGACCTTATTTTTCTGAGAAGATAGTGATCTTATGCACAATGTTTCCATTGTTTTCAGACTAATGCACTCCATATACTTTTACTTCATTCAAAAATCATTCTCTCTTATCAGCTGCTTGAGAAGTCTTCCTCATAATTCTTCATGAGTCATAACTTGTACTAGAGAATGGGATGAAGGGCTGCCCTAATCCTGAAGACAATTAAGGACCAAAGAAATGTTTTGAAATATATGAGCTGTGGAATGGGTGGGAACAATTGCTCTTCACCTAACCACTCATGTTCAGAAGCCTGTGTACCTACTTGCTCCATTTAGCTTTTATGCTTTTATGCTGAACCTATTTGGATGGACTATTAGACAAGGAGATCGCTGAGGAGATGATAAGCTTTTTGGATGCTGGCTGCAATTATCAGCTACAACTATTATGACTAGGAGATGTTTTCTGAGAAGGTTTCCAAGTCACAATCTTCCTACACTAATCCTTGAAAAAAAATTCTGAAGGAACTATATCTCCAACACAATAGACTACTTCTAAAGCTAAAATCTTATGGCATCTCTTGACCCCTGAAAACTGGATAGCTGCATTTTGGTCAAACAGGCAGCAAGTGGTCAAAATAGGGAGCATTCACAACTTCTGGAGGCAGATTAATTGTTCTTACTGTCAGGAAATTTCTTCTCTGTTCTAAGTTGCTTCTCTCCTTGATTAGTTTCCACCAGTGGTGGGTTGCAGGTGGTAGGCTCGGATACAGGCGTACCGGAGCCTGCCCGGAGCACCAGGTACCATTCTGGTAAGGTTCTCCAGCAGGCAGCCCCCCAACCCCCTGAGCTCCTTACCTCTCCTTTAAAGTCTTTGGCACTTCCGCACACGGACATGGCAAGTAAGGGTTGGAATGGAATGCAGAATCCACCATTGGTTTCCACCCCATTGCTTCTTGTCCTACCCTCAGGTGCCTTGGAGAATAATTTGATTCTCTCTTCTTTGTGGCAACCCCTGAGATATTGGAACACTGCTATCATGTCTCCCCTAGTCCTTCTTTCTATTAAACTTGACATACCCAATTCCTGCAACCGTTCTTCATATGTTTTAGTCTCCAATCCCCTAATCATCTTTGTTGCTCCTCTCTGCACTCTTTCTAGAGTCTCCACATCTTTTTTACATCGTGGCAACCAAAACTGAATGCAATATTCCAAATGTGGTTTTACCAAGGCATTATAATATGGTATTAACACTTGGACTTTCAGTTTGGACGTGTTGTCTGAAGAAGCTGGTTTTTTTAGCAGCTCCAGTCCCGAGATAGCGTTACGCTGTCTAAACAGCATTCATCAGCTGTTCGACAGATTGATTACCTCTTCTTCGGGCAAAGAAGGAGGGGGTGAGTAGCTAGGCTTGGGAAGTGCTCCACTAACCACCCCAGGAGATAAATCTGGGGTGTGGGATGTGTGAGCCCCCTTGCAACTCAGCAAACTCCACGTCTGGGACTCATTCTGCTTTTTTTGCAGAAACTAAGACACACGTTCGCCCCTTGCTCAACATTTGATTTATACCAGAATCCAAGACAGGCAGAGAAATACTGGAGAATGTAGAACTGTATGTATAATCTTTAACTCCTTCTACTAAATAAACGTGACAGAAGATAAAAATGGCGCCGAAGAACTCTAAGGGTGGGGATTGCTGTAATGCTACAACTACCACAGAGCTTAAAATTAGTTAAAAATCACTAAACCAGCAGTGATTTATTAGCAAGCTACAGAGAAATAATTGAAACAAGTGGCCTGTCTGGACTTATTAATTGGGTCGAAGATAAGATTAACTGAGGAAATGGCTTCAAAGCATGCTAAAACAACAATGGCCTTGAAAAGTGCGGGGAGTTCCCCAGCTCCGACAAGTAAATTACAGTCATTGTTAGCCCCCCAACCCCCCCTCCACCTGCTGGAGAACCTTTAACACACGAAGTATTACAAAGAGTGTTAAATGATGCTTTAAAAGACCATGCAGCCACCTTAGAAATTAAAATACAGGAGAAGATTTCTGCTGCTTTTAAGGAGATCTCGGAAGAGGTTATGGAGTTAGTTCAGATTCATAACCAAGAAATTAGAGAAGATTTTAGAAGCCTTTAAATATTTATCTGGCCATGTATCTGTATTAGATGAAAAAGTGGAAGATGTTAATGAATCCAATATTAATTTGGAAACTAAAATGGATGCGGTCCAAGGCAAGATTTACGATGCAGAAAATGAAATCACAATGCTGCAGTATAGGCAGATGGAATTTGCTTTAAGAATAAGGGGCCTTAAAGAGAAACATCAAGAAAATCTGAAGGAGATATTTTCTGAAGCCTTTGACCAACTGATGGGCCAGTCGGGTGGGGACTTTGACTGGCATATAGACAAGATATATCATGTTAATTCATGGATTGCTAGACAGAAACAACTCCCAAGAGACATTGTAGTGTATTTTGCCACAAGGGATGTGAAGAATTTGATACTACAAGAGTCTTACAAAACCAAGTTGCAGATTGTGGGCCAGGATGTGACAGTTTTGAAGGAAATTCCACCCAAAAATGTTGAGATCCAGAAAAGACTATGCATTCCTAGTGGAGGAACTTAAGAACCGTCAGTTACAGTTCAGATGGGAAGCTCCAGCCGGATTAGTGGTCAACTACCTGGGACAAAGATATTTCCTTAACTCAGTTTGGAAGGCTAGAGATTTTTACAGCAATGTACTAAAGGCTGGTCACCCCCCATCTCCAGGACCCAGACAAAGGGAGCAAGAAGGACAGACCAGACAGCAAGATACTCAAGAATCATTGCAGGTGGACCAAGTTCGGACCCCTCTGGTGGAATTAGAAGGAGCCAAGGAGCAAAGACAAACCCGAGCAATCACTAGACGTATGGAACAAGAATTAAAGAAACAACAAGCTCTGCAACAAGCTTACGTAGTGGCTAAAGAAGCCACAGATTTCAGCTCAGAAGCTGTGGGAGGAGCCAGGCCGAAAACCAAACTACAGGATTTCGAGATGGCTCTTAAAAAGCTTCAGGGAGCTAAATATGATAACTAAATTCTTAACCTGGAACATCAATGGCTTAAATTCACCACAGAAAAGGAAGAAAATAAACCATTATTTGAAACAGTTCAAGAATGATATAATTTGCCTGCAAGAAACACATATTAGAACAAATGACCAGAAATATTTGATAAACGCAAGACTTGGACAGAGAAGAAAAACGGTATAGTTATATACCTAAGAAATAGTATGAAAGCTGATCTAATTGAAGCAGACTCTCAAGGAAGATATATAGCAATAGAACTATTACTAGAATAGAATAGAATAGAATAGAATAGAATTTTATTATTTGTATGCCGCCCTTCTCTGGGAGGACTCAGGGCGGCGAACAATTCAAAAGGGGAAAAAGGGGGGAACATAAAACGAAATACAGATAATTAAAATAAGCAAGAGTCACACAACCATACAAGTCGAGAAAGGAGGGAACTCATCACCCCCAGGCCTGCCAGCAAAGCCAGGTTTTGATGGCTTTTCGGAAGGCCTGGAGAGAGGTGAGGGTCCGAATCCCTGCGGGGAGTTCATTCCAGAGAGCCGGAGCTGCCACAGAGAAGGCCCTCCCCCGGGTAGTAGCCAGTTGGCATTGGCTAGCAGATGGAACCCGGAGGAGGCCAACCCTGTGAGATCTAATGGGTCTGTGGGAGGTAATTGGCAGCAGGCAGTCTCTCAAGTACCCTGATCCAATACCATGAAGGGCTTTATAAGTTACGACTAGCACCTTGAAGTGTATCCGGAGACTGATCGGTAACCAGTGCAGCTCGCGGAGGATAGGTGTAACGTGGGTGTACCGAGATGCACCCACAATCACTCGTGCTGCTGCGTTCTGGATGAGTTGAAGTCTCTGAGTACTCTTCAAGGGCTGCCCCATGTAGAGCGCATTGCAGTAGTCCAGTCTTGAGGTCACGAGGGCGTGAGTGACTGTTGTGAGTGCCTCCTGGTCCAGGTAGGGACGCAACTGGCACACCAGGCGAACCTGGGCAAATGCCCCCCTGGTCACAGCCGACATATGGTGTTCTAAGGTCAGCTGTGAATCCAGGAGGACCCCCAAGTTGCGAGCCCTGTCTGAGGGGCGTAGATTTTCACCCCACAGCCTGAGTGATGGAATATTGACCAAATTTTTGGGAGGGAAACACAACAGCCACTCGGATATGATGGATGAAGGGAAAAAGATACTTTTAATAGGAGTATACACTCCCAATCAACAACAAGATAAATTTTACAAGATGCTTCATACCAAGTTAATACAGTGAGACTATAGATCCTGCATACTAATGGGTGGCTGGAACGGAGTTTTGGATACCAAGAAAGATAAGAAGGGTCTTTCGCAAAATATTCAAACGCATGCAAAATTACCTAAGTCTTTCTTTGATATGATGGATGATTTTGAGCTCAGAGATATTTGGCGAGAAAGGAATGCTAAAGAACAGGACTTTACATTATTTTCTGATAGACATCAATCTTTCTCTAGGATTGATTTCATATTAACCACAAATGATTTGCTTTCCAAGGTAAAGAAGACCAAGATATGTTCCAGAGCCTTAACAGATCATAACCCAGTTTGGATGGAATTGGAATATGGGAAGGAATCTAAAAGGGGTTGGAGGTTAAACGAAAGTTTATTTAGATATCAGAGAAATGTCAATGAATGTAAAAAATTGCTGAGATAATAGTTTGTTTTTAATATGAATAAGGGTACATCTATGGAAATGGTTTGGGATGCAAGAAAAGCATATATGAGAGGAGTCCTAATAAATTTAAATAAGTTACATAGACATAGACAGGGAAAAAAAGAAATGAACTAGAGTAAGAGATTAAGAAGAAATAGCAGGAGTTAATATCAAACCCAGGAGACAAGAAGATAAAAGAGGCAATTGCCTTATTACGAGCGCAATTTAATATGCTGAGGTCAGATTAGGTGGCTACTAACTTGTTATATGCTAAACATAATACTTTTTGCAATGCAAATAATCCAGGTAGATAATTAGCATAATGACCAGGAAGAAACAAAAATCTCGTAACATACAAAAAATATATTACAAAGGTAAAGAAGTTTATCAACAGGATATGATCCAAAAGGCCTTCCTTGAATTTTTTACAGGATTCTACAAGGGTGATAAAATACAAGGCTTAGATATAGATAGATACTTGAACAAAGAAAAAATACCTATAGTTAAGGATGAGCATAGGGAGAGATTGAACCAACCAATAACCTCGGGGGAAATCCTCCAGGTAATTAAACAGTTAAAGGCTGGGAAAGGCTGGGAAAGCACCGGGCACAGATGGCTTGACAGCAGTTTACTATAAAAATTTACAATTAGAAATTGTAGAACCTCCTAAGGAATTATTTAACAAAATCCAAATGGAAGGGAAAGTACCTCCATCTTGGAGAACAGCTTTTATATCCTTGATACCCAAAGAAGATCAAGATCTTAGTTAGCCAAAAAATTATAGGCCTTTATCATTACTCAACACAGATTATAAAATCTTTGCTAAAATACTAGCGAATAGGTTGAGGGTGGTTGCTCAGCAACTGATTCACAATGATCAAACTGGTTTTATACAAGGGAGACAAATGAGAAGTAATGTAAGACAAATTGTTAATATATTGGAGTATCTGGGAAAGAATAACCAAGTCCCCGCAGCTCATTGTTCCTGTATCTTGTAAGAAGCACAATTTTAGAACTAAAATCTTTAGAGATATTAAAAGAGGAGAAGGTAGTTCAAACATGGTTCCAGTATGGGCAATTACAGGTCAGGTGGAAAATAGATCAAAAATTGGTTTTATCCAAGTTGAGTATAATTTGTTTTAACAAATAAGAGATCAAAGCTTAATGCATATAAAGAGGATATATAATGTACTAATACAGATGGATTCGGAAACAGAATTAGTTAAAGACTGTATGATAAAGTGGGCTCAAAATATTGAAGAACCAATAATGTTGGATACATGGGGAAGAATATGGGTAAGAAATGTGAAATTTACACAAGCTCAAAACCTGAGAGAAAATTTTTATAAGATGTTCTATAGATGGCATTTAGATCCTAAAAAGCTGGCTTCTATGTATCCGAATGTACAGCCTAAATGTTGGAGGTGTGGTTCTTTCGATGCTACATATTTTCATATATGGTGGACCTGTAAAAAGGTTAAGGCATTTTGGATAAAAATATGGTGGATTATGCAAAATATCTTTAAAAGAAGGATAAAGTTTACTCCTCAGTTATTTTTACTAGGTATATGTACTGACTTTACAGTGGTAGAGACTAACTTGGTTCTGCACCTAATAACGGCGGCAAGACTGTTGGTGGCGCAATACTGGAAGAAGAAAGACTTGCCTACAACTCAAGAATGGACATTGAAAGTTACAAACTTAGCCGAAATGGCTAAAATATCGGCATATCTTAAAGATCATTCAAATGAGAGATATAAACGAGACTGGAAAAATGGATTGACTATATACAAAACAAATACGGGACTAAGAAATTCCAGATAGTCTATGCTTAAGATCAGGAATGAGTTAAACTGTTCAAAGTTAGTGTAACAGGAAGAAGCTAAGATCAATGTAGCGATGTTATTAACCTCTTTTTTTATTTCTTTTGTCTCAATATATTTTAGACTGTATTTGTTAAAAATCTATACTGTGTACGGGCTCTGGGAAGTCGGGGGGGAGGGAGGTGGGGTGTTAGGGCTAGGGGAGGGGAGGGGGGACATATACTATGTGTTAGATTTCAACGTAATGCAATTTCACATGTATACTGTTTCTCTTTAATTTCTCCGTAAAAATAGGACAAGCTGAATACATTGATATATAGTAGAAATACACCCAGGGGAGGAGGAGTGGGATAGAAGAAAGAGGGGTAGAGAGGGTGGGAGGGAGGATGGGAGGGAGGGTGAGAAGGAAGGGAGGGAGTGGACTGGGAGAGAGGAGTGGTAGAGGGGGAGGGGGAGTAGGGTAGAGGGGAATGATGGAGGGAAGATAGTAAGTTGGAGGGGGGCGGAAGAAAGAGGTGTATGGAGAGTGGAAGTGGTATATTGGGTTTCTATTTGAGTTTGAGTTTGAGTTTTATTTTATTTGTATTTCTGGGGGTATTGTTGACAAGAGGAATTGCTGTGATTATTGTTTAATGTTGTATGGCACCGGTTATGGACAGTATATATGTGACTGTATGAAAATGGAAAATAAAAACATTTTAACCAAAATAAGAAGCACGATGATAGGGTGGCCGTGCAATGACCCATCCTGCGGGGTGGACAAAAATCCCTTTTGAGGACCACTGTCCCGATCTGGTAGTCATGTCACAATAATACATCCCTAATGTTGAATTGGAGGGTTTTAAAATGACCAAAATGAGCTGACGAGAAGAGTGTGGTTTTTTTACAACATAACGGTCAGGTGAAGTGGCAACAATAACTCCGTCTTTCAGCCAATGAGAATATGGCAAAAATGCAATGCCCCGTGTGTCTGTACATGTGAGTGTCAATGGTATGTTGTCATGTTGCTCAGTTATCCTAGGGCTCAGGAAAATACGCGGGCTGTTCTTTACGTGAGAAGCTTCACAGCATCCTAAAAATATAATCAATACTAGAATTATGTCACACAATGAAAAAATAACAGAATGATACGAGAAAATTCTACAACTTATGGGTTTCATGAACTCCTGCCACAGCGACAGGGGATAACCTGGAGGCTTTCTTCGAAATAAGGGACATTCTTCTGGTGGCGAATATGGTGGAGGGTGTCCTACCCTGTTTTCCTGGTCAGGGCAGGAAACAGCCTCCGCAATCTCATACGGTGGAGGGTGTACAGGCCTGTGTTCCTGGTCAGACCAGGAAGCAACCTCCACAAGCTCTTCCTCATTCGGGGGCTGACGGACGATTGGCATCCCTGGATGTGTCTGGTGGTGATTTTGGAAGAAAAGGTCTTACGTTTCTTCCTGGGATCCAAAGTACTTTGTCTTTTAGTTGGACTGTGGCGTAGCCTCTTCCCCAGGTAATCAGGTCAGCAGATCCTCGCCACGTCAAGTCAGGCAAGCTGCGATAGTAGACAGGTGGTCGGGGGGTTTCTGCAGATGGTGGGGCTGCAAAATGACGACTTGCTGCTGAGGAAGGTGGCTGACCGGTGAGATTTAAAAAGTTTAATGTATATAAACAAAGATTAAGAATGTTTTGCAAAGCCGGGAGGCTAAGGGGTCCTTTCCCCTTTGTTTCAATGTAGCGATCAAGGGCATGCTTAAGAGTCTGATTGGCACGTTCAACCATAGCCTGTCCTTGGCTGTTATATGGAATGCCAAATTTATGCACAATGTCCCATTGTTTACAAAAGGCAACAAAGGCCGCCGATTGTCTGTTTTTATTTCTTTTGGGTGTCCCAGCGATGCAAAGGTCCGAATACAATAATTAATAACGTGTTTGGTGGCTTTGCCCCTTTGGGGGAATGCCATAATGTAGCCCAAATACGTATCAATGGAAACATGTAAATATTTCCAAGGGGCAAATGGAGGATATTGGGTAACATCCATTTGCCAAATTTGGCAACATTCCGTTCCTCTGGGGTTAACCCCCATAGGGAGGGAATGTGACTGCCGGCTACAAGTAGGGCACTGTTGAATGATTGCAGATGCCTCAGCCGACGTAAGGCCAAATTGTTTTATGAGCGCTTTTTTGTTTTGATGAAAATAGGAATGACTCTCCCATGGGGTGGGAGCTGTCAAGGTCAAATGGGAAGAAGAGTTGGTAGCAGCCGCTGCTGTGGCTTCAGCTACATCATTGCCTTCCTGGAGAGGCCCAGGGAAAGGCTGATGACTTCGTATGTGGGAAACATGAAAAAAAATGGGTGCGGGGGGAAATTAACTTTTGCAAAGTTAAAAAGAGCAAGAGTAATTGTGGTTCCAAAGAGGGAGAAAGATAGCCCTCATAGATTGATTTCACAATCTGAGTTACATAGAGGCTATCCAAAATCAAGTTGAAGGGTTTATTTGAAAAGGTAGAAAAATCCAAAATGGAGGCAGCAAGCTCCGCACGCTGAGTGGAAGTCTGCGGGGGAGTAATTTTGGTATACCACTGGCCATCCTGCTGCTAGGCACAGGCTCCATATGTTTTGCTTCCATCGGCAAAAATAGTCATGGCCTGAGGAAGCGGGCTAGGGGAATATGGAGTGTGCCATTGCAGGGGAACAGTTTTCAAAAGAGCCAATCTAGGGTCGGAAGGTGCATGGCAAGAAATCTCGCCTGGCCAGTCGGCGAGTGCGAATTGAATGTTTTCCGAGCTAGCAAGTAAAGTCTCCCAAGTCGATAAAGAACAAGGGACAAAAATCGTGGAAGGTTCAATTCCGGCCAACAACTTTGTTCTGACACGGACTTTTGTAATTAGGGCTGCAAAAAGAGCAGGTTTCTGAGAAATAGTGGATTTTGGGGTGTGAGACAAGTGAACCCATTCAATAATTAATAATTTTGAAGTTTTTTGCACCACAGCCCCCGTTGGGAGCCCAAGAGTGTTACATATAATGAAAGCTAAGGGGGTGTCGTCCTGAAGACGATCCACCAAAATTTGAGCGAGGGCCTCATTTACTTCTTTTAACACTTGCTGATATGTTTCATCTAATTTAATAATATCCACAGGGTTTTTGCCCATTGTTAATGCAGAAAACAACGGAGCCAGTTGAGGGGTTGTGAGCCCCATATATGGGCGTGCCCAGTTAATGGAGCCCAAATATTGCTGCAACTGTACTAATGTGGGAGTGAGTGGCAAGTCCAATTTTGGCAGTGCAGGAACAGCATGAGAAGCCAAAAGTTTATGACCCAGGTACGAAAAAGGTTGTACTGTTTGAACCTTCTCTGGAGCTATATGCAGGCCATTTTTATGGAGAAGGTTAGTCAGAAAAGGTAATGTTGCTAAAGCCGTACCTGGGGGTCCACATGCTGCAACCAAGATATCATCCATATAGTGATAAACTAAAAAGTGAGGGTGTGCCGTCCGATACGGCTGCAAGGTTTTATCTACAAAATATTGACACATGGTGGGACTATTGAGCATTCCCTGAGGCAGGACCATCCATTGATAGCGAGAAGCGGGTTTGGAATTATTAAATTCTGGGACGGTAAATGCAAACAATTGGCGATCATTCTCGTGGAGTGGTATAGAAAAAAAGGCATCTTTTAAATCAATGACCATGAGATCCCACTCTTGGGGAATCAAGTTTGGATTGGGGAGGCCGCACTGCAGTGTCCCCATGGGTTGGAGAATTCTATTGACAGAATAGCAGTAAGTCTACTGCTATTGACGGCCCATGAATCATGCAAGAAATGCTATTTCCCAGATTTCTTTTTTATAGCAAACACCAGGGTGTTATACGGGCTCAGGGACGGCTCAATGTGTCCTTTTTGTAATTGTTCCTGCACTAGTTCTATTAAAGCCTTAAGCTTCTCCTGGGTCAATGGCCACTGATCGACCCAGACAGGGGTTTCAGTTTTCAAGGTTAATCGCAAAGGATCAGAAAGCAAGACAGAAGAAGACATGACAAACGAAGTGGAAAGCAGTTACTGCAAGATTAATTTGGCATTAAATTGGTGTATGAGCTCACAGCCCCACAAATTAATATGGAGGGGCAAAATGACAGGTTTGATATGAGCTACTACAGAAGAATCAAAAGAAGCAACTGGTAGCTAATGCTTACTGATTTTTACCGTTTGGATGCCGCCTACACCGTGGACTGCGGGAGAGGCTTCTGTAGGCCAATCAGGCAGCCATTCCTCTTCATGGATGACCGAAACGTCTGCTCGGGTATCTAAAATACCAAGAAAGGAGTGGCCCTTAATTTGAAATTTAGCTGATGGGCGGGCATGTTTCATTGTTTGTTCTATTGCCATGGCTTCATGGCTTCCATGGTAATCATCCAGGTCCTTCTCGAGGGGTACCAGAATGGCCGTGGCCACCAGGGACTCCTCGGGAACATGCATCGGAACATTAGGAATAAAAATCAAAGCAACAGAAGAAAAATCAGAAGAGTCAGTAAGAAAGGGAGTAGCGAGAACTCTTTGAGATATGAAATCACGATGAGGAAAAACTAAAAGAGGCATCATAGGGGGTAGTGGAATAGAAGTAGTCGGAATCACTGGAAGAAAATAAGAAGAGCCAGGCATTTGAGCATCAATAGATTCATTTGCCAAGAGATTAAAATAAGAAGGAAAATAAGAAGCAGACATAGCAGCATCAGCCTTTTGTGTGGGGCTGGCTGAATGCCCCAGGATTAGTTTCCCGACTGTGAGTCAGGTTTGGGCATGGGGTTGGTGTGACATTGATTTGCTCAATGAAATCCTCTTTTACAACGAGGACAGACTGATTTTGGCCACGGCAGGCGAGAGCTTGCAGCAGCGGCCCCGCCCCTGGGTGCTTGGCACTGAGATCAAAAATGGCCAGGCTTCCCGCAGTTAAAACAGTTGCCTGATTTAGGATTATTCCGGGAAGCTCCCTGAAGGGCCATGGCCAAGGTTTCCATGTTGTAGTTGTTGGTGCCAACCACCTGGCAAGCCGTCAGGTAGTCAGCAATGGTGACTCCGGGATTGCTCACGAGAGAGTGCAAAACCCGTTGGCAATCTGAATTAGCATTTTCATAAGCCAATTTCATTAGCAATTCATTTTGGGCATCAACATTTTCAATTTGACGCGCCAACGCCTTTTGAAGGTCATCAACAAAGTCAGAGTATGCCTGTTTCGGGCCCTATATAATTTTGAAAAAAGATTTTTGTGGGGCGGCCGACGCATCTTCCACCTTTTTTAGGGCTGCCAGGGCTGCCTGAGAAATTATGGTAAAAGCAGCTGCCGGAGAAGTAGCTTGCTGTTGGGCCGTGAGAAAGGCACCTGTGCCAAACAAATGGTCATTAGTCACAAGAGCAGGTAAGCCCCTGAGAGTGATTTTTTTGAATTTCATAAACATATTGAGACAATCAAATAGAATATTGGGAAGGTGTCAACATACCAAGCAACATTTTCCAGTCTTCTAAGGTCATAATGAAAGTATTAGCTGTGGAGATGACAGACTTAAGATCTTAAGATCCTTGATAACCTTGTAAGAGACCAGCACATAATTTGGAATCGACTGTCCTGGATTGTTTGGATCAGGGATCATCTCAACCGGAAAACAGGCAGAAGCGTCCTCCAAAGGGATGTCCCCTTCTTGAAAACCTTCCCTTAAAGCCACGGCTATGGCACCCTCACGAAGGGGCGTCGCAGAAGAAGCCGGTAGCATTTCTGAATGCTGGGAAGCTTCCAGGGCTGTGGGCGACAGGGACATATACACAAGAGAGGAGGAAGCCTTGGGTTTGTGGGGTGAATTTGGTGAGGAGTTTTCCAAATATGGCGGGGGGGTCCAGTCCCCCCGTCATGGCTTTTTCATGAACTTGTAAGCATTCCATGGCGATCCGCCAAGTGGAAAGTATTTTTGGTGGTGCCCTTGGGGGCTCATGAAAATACTTCCCTAATTTTACCCAAATGGTTGTCCGAATTGAGCCCTTTGCAGGATATGTGGGACAATTTTGATAAATGTACTTGAGAAGGTTAGTAAGATCTTTTTTAGAAGGGATCGGGAGAATATTCCCATTGTTTTTTAAGACTAATATTGAGGACTTGGTCAATTCTCTAAGTTCATGTAGGTGCGCAACCTGAGGCTTAGAAAATTCTGCCCTCATACTCACAATTCTGGGAGGATGCTCCGTCTACGACGGCCGGTCCTGGTATGCAAGAGACATTCCTTTGCCGGTGAACACGGAGGTGCCAAGAGATGAGACGAATGTGGCGACGAGCTCAATCAGCGAATCACGTCGGGTCACCAGTTGCGGCTTTGCGCTTCCAGTGCGCCGCTCATGCTCTTGGCCGAATGAGAAGGAAAACACCGGACAAATATTTCCTTGGGATGAGGGCCCCAAATGTACTTCAGAGACCTCTTTTATTAGGTGCAAACAAAGAAAAGGTGTATACAATTACATAAAGAGACACATGATTAACTAAGTCCAATAGTAATGTTGCAACGGGGCAGAAACCTTAGCCCTAGGTGGGGAGAAAAGGTGGGGAGAAAGGTGGGGGAAGAGATGAGGAATACATGCACGGCTCACATTCCTGTTTCCTTTTGAGGTTCTTGCCAAATGATATATGCAGAGGCCAGCGCAGCCCGTGCTGGACATCTTCGCACACAGGCTGGTACAGTTCTGCACGTTAATTAAAAGGAATGTTTTACATATTGCTAAAAGGAATGTTATACATATCTTGTTACGATGTTTTCTCCATCCCTGTGTCTGTGTTTCAGGCAGCCGAAACTGCCCTACACACACACCCAGTGATGGATTCCAACAGACAAGCTCCAGAGCAGGGATCCTACGAGGAACTAATGACCCTCGGATGATGGCAGCCACTCCCCCACCCCTTCACTGGGGTCGCGGCTGATGAAGCACCTGAAATCCTTCTGGGCACATTTCAGTGAGGGGGACTCCTCCCTCCGGGCCCAGCCAGGTTTCAGTAATACATGCCAGGTCTGCCCCCTCGTCTAAAATTAGGTCCCGGACGAGGGCTGGAAGGAGGGACTGCTGTGACGTAGCAAACCCTCCTTCCCCGGTAATGGCTAGCCCTGAAGCCATTATACCTGCCTCTCCCCATAATGACCGTAATGCTCCGGCCCACCCCCGTACCCGTAGACCCCATTTCCCCTCTCACAGTCTCCGCTCCTTCCGGCAGGCAATTTATATCAGTCATTCTTGGACGGGAGGTAGTCCTGGCCCCCCCCCTACCACTTCTGCAATAGCACGCAGTGGAGGAGGCACCAGGCTGTATTCCCAATCCTCTCATACATACACAACCACTCATCCATACGTTCCCCACGGAAGTAAGTTAAAACACAGAAAATACAACAATAATGAAATTTTAAAAAGTGGGTACAGACATCAACAGACATACCATTCACACCACATTCATAAAATTCTGCTGTTGTTAAAAGATGTGCTAATTCAGATAGAGTTTGTGGGTGGGTTCGCCAGGAGTCCAGTCCGGGGGGTTCGCGAGGATGTAAAAGGGGAGGAAGAGTCACGTCTTCTCACTTCCTTGCGTGGGAGATCTTGTGAAAGAGGGGTCCAAAAGGTTCCAGGTGGGCTATGATGGCTGTGATGGAGTGCCTTTATCTTTCATTTTTAAATGTTTTGTTGTCAGAACCTCTCCATTAGATAATTAGGAAAGAAGACCACGAGACTCCATGAGTAGAAACCGTGTACTTTTACTAATTATAAATGATTAAAGGCATAGCGAAGCGAAGTCTGATTATTTAGGCGTGAAAGCGATTGATATATAGAATAACCCATTCCCCACCCCTTGGCATCACAGTTACAGTCCAATCATAATTCTCCCAAGTGTCAGGTGTGAGATAACTTCAAAAGGCATCACGAAGATGGAATGTCGGTGCCGTTAGTCCTGGCGGGAATCTCCTACACATGCATAGTACGACAGGCAGCTGAGCTACAGAACCTTCCTCCAGCACAATTAGTAACCCCTCCCAAATACCATGCCCTCCCTCCCCGTTTCATGGCAGCCGAAGCAACAACAAAGCAGAGGCTGACATTTGTGTTATCTGAAGTTGTACATGTGCATATTGCACTAAATGACCTGGAATGCCAGCATTTTTATGAATGTTAGCTTGTATGTGACAATATCTGAATGGATGAACCAATTAATATCAATAATCATCTAAATAAAATTTAGATTTCTAAACTTGAAAACTAGAAATGCCACTCTGTTCACTTAGAAATTTCATCTGCTATTCATATGAGTGATAATTTTCCCTTACAGAACTTTGAGATATTTATTATCTCAAATTTTGTAAAATTGTGTCCAACTCAAAGTTAAACAAAAAGAGTATGAAGCACTTGCAGTACTCAAGGTATTACTAGGTAATTTCTAGGTAATTTACACCTAATCACCTGGAAGTTATACATTTGTCATGTTATTAATCTCAGTGTAGTCAAGTTTTTCTGATTAGTATTTAATCCCAGTTTGAAACAGTAAAGGAGTATAATAATTACCAATTTCCAATTGCTATTATAGAGCTTTAATATGCAGATCAACAGTTTAAACCATTATTTTTTTCCAGATTATGTATTCAATCAAAATATTTGTATCTCAGGAGAATTGCTTGCACTTCTTCCAGCCACCTTGTTTCAATATCTTCTTCAGAACTCTTCAGATGCTTCAAAAATTTCCTGATATTTAACGTGGAGTGATTACCGGTTCCCTATAGATATTTATGTAAAAGAAACAGGGATTGCAGATTTAGAAAAGAGAGACAACCATAAATCAGCAGCAAATCAATTTTGAAAATACTGGTATTAATACACAATGTTCTAAAAAAGCCTATATAAGTATATTGTTCTAGAGTTATTAACTTATTTGTATATTTTTTCATTTGTTATATGTTTCATTGATTCAGTTACCGACATGCCCACAAGAGAATCACCATTGCTATGGGAAATTATACAGCTGGCTGAAAAAAAGTTCATGTAGAAGAATAAAGGAATGGATGGAGAGAAACCATTCATTGATCGATTATTTTAAAAGACATCTGTAGGGAAACACACAGGACAACTAAAGAAGGGAGTATGAGAAACACACTTAATGGTCAAGAATGACAAATCTCATCATAATACTTCAAAGTGATTTCAAACCATAAAAATTAATACTAAACAGAAATGTAAGAAAGAATCAACCAAAAAGCCAATGCTTCTCTGATGGGTTGGGGTAAAAGAAGGACAAATAATAATAATAGTGTCATATTATTATGAAATCCGCTCTTCCCCTATTGTACATGCATCATGACATCGGTGGCATTACATAGCTCTTTGTCATGTTTACTTTGTCACTTTGGTAAAATCATCAGATTCTGAAGACACTTCTGCTCTCTAATAGTGTCTAAGCAGGAAATAAAAAATATTATTAATAGGAGAATAACCTCTTAGTAAAGTATGAGGAATATAAGACTTATTGTTAATGAATTCATTGTTTGTAATCAAAAAGGGAATTAGCCTGCAGCCGTTATGGTCTCATAAGTAGCCTATGTCCAACCACTCTTAAATTCTGTTAATCTTTATCTAGCACCAAAATAGCGCTGCCTATTAGTTGACTAAATTCCTTTGCATAGGCATGAACAATAAATTAGTTTAATTGAAACTTAACATGTGGCCCTGGTCTGACAGATGTAGATGTAAGTATAGATATAGGTACTGGTAAAGCTATAAGGCTGCCCAGCTAGTGACCAATTCTGGGTGGTTTATATTATTGAGAATAAAAAACAATAATAAAGAGACTAGATATATGTGGAAATATTAAGATACTACAAGGCTGTAGAGCTCCCTACTCAGGAGCCTGGGAAAATAACTTGGTTTTTAAAGACTTCCTCAACACCATTACATAAGAGCGACATGCATCTTAAGAAAAAGAAAAATCCAAAGTGATTTTAGTAGTATTTAAATTAAAAATGTTTCCTGGCAATTAAAATTGTTGCATTTGCATTTTTGCAAGGAAGATCAAAAATTACTTCTTTAAATATTTTCTTTTAGTTTTTCGTGACTTAATAAAAATATTTTTCCTAGCTTGATGCTTCCGTAGTTTTCAATCTTGCAAAAAATATTTCTTCAATAAAAAAATGTATATAAAAAACTACTGCTGCATTTGTTTAGAGCAGAATAAGAGAGTCAGGTATAGAATGTTGACTTACCAGTAACAGCATGCCATACCTCCAGAACAGGGTCCATTATAAAAGATGGTGGGTGGACATTTGCGCCACTCACAGGAGCCACCAATTTTTCTACAAGCAATGTCACGAGGGTCATTTGGATCAGATGCTGCGTAAAAAATGGCGGAAAATACCATTGGCATTTTAGATTCTGTATTTATTTATTATTACTAATTCTATTTTATTCTTTTCATAAACCTTACATATTTCATGATCTACATTCATTCTACAAATAATAATAACAAGAAGCCCAAAATATTAGGAACACTATTTGAACACTGTTGGCATTGACAAAATCCCTCACAGTCAATAGTTATAGCAGAAGGCAACCTTACTTGGAACAGCTTAAATCTTTTGACAAAACCTTTAATAACATCAAACAACACCTGCCTATCCTCCATTCATTGGGAAGGACTTGGTAGGTAGATAAATGTGCCAAATCTAGACTAAATATTTGGCTGACTATCCAACAAAACAATAATAATAAGATGTTGATGATATGTTGATGCTATACTAGGAAGCGATATGAACTCAATCAGGGGACCTCAAACTTTTTAACAGTTCCTCAGACTGTTGGAGGCTGGACCAGCTGGGTGGGGGTGGCTAGGTGGTCATGTGGGTGTGGCCAATTTAGCAGTCATTAAACAATACACACAAATTAAACTTTAATTAGTTCTGTTTCTGGAGGTTTTTTAATTGCTTTGTTTGCATGTTGCTCTTTTGATTGACTTTTCTTTTTACTAGATCGTTTTTTAAGTCTAGTGGTCCATTTCAGGAAATTCAGTTTTGCAGCAATCCTTCTCAGCCCCAAGGAGCTTACAATCAACAAGTAGAGCAAATCAGGGAAGGGATTTCTTCTCTTCCTTTTATGTGGGTGGGAGGCAAGGGACTCAGCCCAAGAGCCTGCTCCCGTGCAAGTATGTCCAGAGCAGAGGTGACATCTACAGGGCCAGAGGTTGGGGGTGAGTTTCCTGCCAGAGACGTTACCTCACTGCCTCCTGACAGCAAAGTAGGGGCAAGGGGCTCTCGTTATCCTGAGGGATTTCTGGAAGGGATATGGTCACTCCAGCTCCCCTTTGGCATGCTCCCTGGGAACAGATATTAAACTTTAAGCAGAACTGGGCAGCTAAGGCCAAGTATTCTGAGGAAGGTGGGGAGAGGCATAGGCAGCATTCAGGGCAGGGAATTCGGCTGGTGTGAGGCACTTCAGGGAAGAGCCAGGAAGCATTCCAGGAAGCCTCGCTGACCCACCCACCGAAGTGCCACCATGAGCATCCTAAGGAAGGAGGGAAATGGCGGCAGTGGCGGCATTTGAATCAGGGGATTTAGCTGGTGCAAGAAGCTTTGGAGAAGAGCCAGGGAGGGTTCTGACGTTGCCATCTCCCATGTGCTGCCCTCTCTGCATGCCCATCTGCTGGCATCACACCTTCACCAGCTGTGCCATTTGGCCGAGAACAATGGAAGAAAAATTTAAATGATTTTTTTTTAAAGAAAGGGCAAACTACTAAGACAAGACAGGTAGATATGATCCCCCTGTCACATTTCATGATGGAAAAATGAGGTAGGAAGAACCTTCTTAACATTTATAGATTGAACTACCCTTTATGCCCTTTGACTGGTGATCAACACAAAAAATAAAGTATGTAAAGAATCCTTGTGAAAAGTATTTGAGATTAGTCTCAGGTACACTTTTCCTCTAGACCATCTGGGTCATTTTAGTTTCTCTCCTTACCTGCTTGGTGGGAAAACAAGAAGATAGCAACAAGGAGGAGAAGAGCCTTCATGGCTGAAGCTCAGAGCAACCAGTTCAAGAGGCAGGAGTCTCCAAGTCAGGTCAAGTGGGACTGGGCAGTTCTTTGCTGAGGAGGCTATTTATGAAGCTTTAATGAGCACAAGGGTCAAAGGTGGCTTAAATTTTGGCAACCTGGAGAAATGACATATGGAAGCCAGCAGGTATTCTAGGAAAGGAAGAAAGGTAGTAGCCAGTTAAAAATAGCTCCATTTTGTTAGGCTAATCAGATGTGTAATTTAGGATAGCTAAAGCAGTTATTGTTTATTTTGATTTTTCTCTGTCTCTCAGCCACAAGAGGGAGCATCAGTACAAAGAGCATAACAACATGAAAACTGCTCAGTTATCAGGAATAATTATAATCTAATTTTAATAGTTTTAATGTTGTAAAGGTAATACTAAAAAGGCATATTTTTTCTCACATAGAGTACCATTTGGTTATTTAAATACTGTAAAGTTAAGAATGAACTTTCTCTCATCTCCACCTTTGGAAAAGCATCAAAAGTGTGACAAAGTCTTGAAAGCATAGCAAAATATCTGGAAATGTTGTGCTGTTTGATGGCAAACACAAAAGTTATAGGCAGAAAGTAGTGAGCTATGCCTCTCTTTGAAATCACCTTGCAACTGAAAACAAACAGCATGCAGGGAAATACATTTTAATCTTTTTCATTTAATAAATGCATACTTTAGGCCAAAGATTACTTATTATTTCTCTAATATGAATGGAAGGAAATGTAACAGAGTAGCATTCAATATAGAAGTCCAGCTTCCTTCTTCTGTTTCCTTTTCTTCAGTTTAAAGCATTTCTTATAGGGGAATGGAAGGTGATCTCTCTAAATAAATTCAGCAAGCACCTTACAATTTAAAAATACATTTGAATTCCTATGTTTTTAACACAATAGCTTATATCTTTCTCGGGAAATACAATAAAAATACTTTGCTTTCCATGTCTTATCTCTTTTTATAAATAAATCTTTAAAGCCTTGATAGTTAGTTTTTGTTAAGAAATATTAATTAAGAATTACATTTATAACTTAACCTTGATAAAGTAAGACAACTTTATATTTGTTCTTTTTGCTTTTAAAAATGATGATCTTTCATCCCTTTAAATAGTGTCCTAAAACTTTATTTCCTTTAATTTTCTCGTCTTTTTTAAAGAAACTCCTTTATACATGTAACATGTCTCTTATGTTAATCTAAGTTAAGAAAGTTGCCCAGGCCACTCTTCTGGTTTATTATTTGTGTGTTCCTTTTACTTAGTAAGACATCAGCCACTTAAATTTATAAATCCTTTGTAACATCTTTTTCCATTTCATTATGTATTGTGACTTGTCATTTTAAAATCCACATTCTCAATCTCGGTGATATTTTCCTCTATTTCTAATTTTGAAATTTTTTTTTTTTTGGTAGCAGACAATATTAGGCAATTTCTAAAGGTGTTTTCACCAAATATCCTTAAATTGTTTCTAAATTAAAATACTTTTCTCATTCTGCATAAGTGTAGCTCTTCTCCTTTAAAAATGGCCTTCAAAGCTCTCTTATAATATTTTTCTCTAGTTCACTTTTCCCCATGGAAGGTTTCTAGCACTTAGCTTCAACATCTTCATATATTTTTAATAGAATTTTAAATAACCCACAGGATGGATTTCAAAATCTTATTTGACTCCTTAATCCATTTATAACTTTCCAGAATCAGCATTCCAATCAGGATTTTCCTGTTTACTTCAAAATATTATTTTTTTAGTTCTCGTATCAAACTTCTTTTGCTGAGAATAAAAAGGGAATCACTGATAAACTGAAATTTGTCATTTTGAAGGTTCTTAATATCCAAATATCCAAAAACAGGGAACAAGCAATTTCTAAATGAATAAGAAGGAAGTATGTGAAACCAGTGTATATTTGAAGGCTCGAATCCACATCTTGACCACACCACTGTGACCCTCTGTATGTAACTCTTGGAGTTTCTTTGCCTGGAGAGCAATTTCAAGAAGCTTGTTTATTCACCAGCTCTTCATTCCACCACACTTGTAGGCTCAACAAAGAGTAGAGTCATTTCAGTCTGCCATTGCTTCCTCAAAAGTGCCTCTTTTATCCATTTTCTGAAGGGACTCAGGGCGGCTGAACAAAAAACCAAGGAAAGGGGAACAAATACAGAAAAGTAAGACAAACAAGACAGTGATACAACAATTTAAAAAACACAACAAGCACAAGAGTTTGAGTAGGGGGGGGGGACTCAACCCCAGGCTTGCTGGGACAGCCAGTTCTTAACGGCTGTCCGGAAGGCCTGAAGGGTGGCGAGTGTCTGAATCTCCATGGGGAGCTCATTCCAAACGGCCGGAGAAGCCACAGAGAAGACCCTCCTCTGGGTGGTCGACATCCGGCATTGGCCGGCAGATGGAATTCGGAGGAGGCCTAATCTGTGGGATCTGATGGGTCTATGGGAGGCAATTGGCAGGAGGCGGTCTCTCAAGTACCCAGGTCCAATACCATGTAGGGCTTTATAAGTGATGACTAGCACCTTGAAGCGTATCCGGAGACCAATAGGCAGCCAGTGCAGCTCGCGGAGGATAGATGTAACATGGGTGTACCGAGGCGCACCCACAATCGCTCGCGCGGCTGCATTCTGGACCAGTTGAAGTCTCCGAACACTCTTCATGTAGAGCGCATTGCAGTAGTCCAGTCTTGAGGTCACGAGCGCATGAGTGACTGTTGTGGTCATGAGGGCATGAGTGTCCCGGTTCAGGTAGGGGCGCAATTGGTGCACCAGGTGAACCTGGGCAAATGCCCCCCTGGTCACAGCTGAGAAATGGTGATCTAAAGTCAGCTGTGGGTCCAGGAGGACTCCCAAATTGCGAACCCTGTCTGAGGGGCGTATAATTTCACCCCCCAGCCTGAGAGATGGAATACCTTGCCAATTCGTGGGAGGAAAAAACACAAGCCACTCGGTCTTGTCAGGATTGAGAGCCAGGGCCATCGGAGCAATGAGTGCCTCCACATGTGTACTGAACCCATGTCCCTCCTGGCTGGTCGCAAACAGCAGGGAGGTGACAGGGGGCTGGATCCAGACAATAGTGACCGCATCTCTCCAGGAAGGGTCCTTTCCCCCCACTCTAAAGGCGGCGGTGGTGAGACCCCTTCTGAAGAAGCCATCTCTGGATCCAGCTGCCTTAAACAACTATTGTCCAGTCTCCAACCTCCGCTTTGTGGGGAAGGTTGTTGAGAAGGTGGTAGCCTTTCAGCTCCGACTGCGGGAGGTGGGGGTGGGAGCCACTGTTCTTCGGTGGTTCTCCTCTTACCTCTCGGACAGGTCGCAGTCGGTGTTGGTCGGAGGGCAGAGATCGACCCCTAGGCCCCTGAATTATGGGGTGCCGCAGGGTTCGGTCCTTTCCCCCCTCCTGTTTAATATCTACATGAAGCCGCTGGGTGAGATCATTCGACGGCACGGGATAAAATACCATCAGTATGCGGACGATACGCAGCTGTATCTGTCCACCCCGTGCCAACTCAGTGAAGCGGTTGACGTGATGTGCCAGGGCCTCGAGGCTGTTAGGGACTGGATGGGGGTTAACAAGCTTGTACTCAATCCAGATAAGACCGAGTGGCTGGTGTGTTTCCCTCCTACTAATTGGCCAAGTGTTCCATCTCTCAGGCTGGGGGGGGTCAAACAATATGCCCCTCAGACAGGGTTCGCAATTTGGGAGTCCTCCTGGACCCACAGCTGACTTTTGAACACCACTACAGTCACTCGCGCCCTTGTGACCTCTAGACTGGACTACTGCAACGTGCTCTACATGGGGCAGCCCTTGAAGAGCATTCGGCGACTACAGCTTGTCCAGAATGCAGCCACGCAAGCAATTGTGGGTGCACCTCGGTACACCCACGTTACATCTATCCTCCACGAGCTGCACTGGCTGCCTATTGGTCTCCGGATACGCTTCAAGGTGCTAGTCATCACTTATAAAGCCCTACATTAATAGGAGGGATGCGGGAGACCCCTTGCAGGGTAGGGCTGAGGATTATGCTCAATTCTTGGCGGACAAAGTAGCTCGGTTTCGATCGGACTTGGACTCCACCGCAGTAGATCCAGCTGAGACACAGGAGGATCATCTGCCACATCAACTCTGGGTTGAGTTCCAGGAAGTTGCCTCTGGGGATGTGGACAAGGCCATCCGAGCTGTAAGTGCCTCCACTTGTATTCTGGACCCGTGTCCCTCCTGGCTGGTGGCTAACAGCAGGGAGGTGACACATGGCTGGATCCAGGCGGTTGTCACCGCCTCCCTTCGGGAGGGGCACTTCCCCGCCGTACTCAAAACGGCGGTGGTGAGACCCCTCCTAAAGAAACCATCGTTAGATCCAGCCATCTTAAACAACTTTCGTCCTGTCTCCAACCTTCCCTTTATCGGGAAGGTTGTTGAGAAGGTGGTGGCCTTTCAGCTTCGACGGGCCTTGGAGGAAGCTAGCTATCTTGACCCCTTCCAGTCCGGCTTCAGACCTGGTTACAGCACAGAAACCGCTTTGGTCGCATTGACCGATGATCTCTGGAGGGCCAGAGATGGAGGCTATGCGTCCATCCTGGTTCTCCTTGACCTCTCAGCGGCTTTCGATACCATCGACCATGGTATCCTTCTGCGACGACTGCGGGAGGTGGGAGTGGGAGGCACTGTTCTGCGGTGGTTCTCCTCCTACCTCTCGGACAGGTCGCAGTCGGTGTTAGTCGGGGGGCAAAGATCGTCCCTGAGGCCCCTAACATGTGGGGTACCCCAGGGTTCGGTCTTATCCCCCCTACTATTTAACATATACATGAAACCGCTGGGCGAGATCATTCGGAGGCACGGGATAAAATACCATCAATATGCGGACGATACGCAATTGTATCTGTCCGCCCCGTGCCAACTCAATGAAGCGGTGGACGTGATGAACCAGGGTCTGGAGGCCGTTAAGGACTGGATGAGTGCTAACAAACTGGTGCTCAACCCGGATAAAACCGAGTGGCTGTTGTGTTTCCCCCCCAATAATTTGGCTAATACACCAACGCTTAGGCTGGGGGGTCAAATTTTATACCCCTCAGATAGGGTCCGCAACTTAGGAGTCCTCCTGGATCCACAGCTGACTTTTGACCACCAGCTGTCAGCTGTGACCAGGGGGGCATTTGCCCAGGTTCGCCTGGCCCGCCAGTTGCGGCCCTACCTAGATCGGGGGGCCCTCACAACAGTCACTCGAGCCCTTGTGATCTCCAGACTGGAATACTGCAATGGGCTCTACATGGGGCTGCCCCTGAAGTGCATCCGGCGACTACAGCTAGTCCAAAATGCAGCCGCGCGAGTGATAGTGGGCGCACCTCGGTTCGCCCACGTTACACCTGTCCTCCGCGAGCTGCACTGGCTACCTGTTGGTCTCCGGGTGCGCTTCAGGATACTAATGACCACCTTTAAAGCACTCCATGGTAGTGGATCTGGGTACTTGAGAGACCGCCTTCTGCCGATTACCTCCCTAAACCGACCAATTAGATCGCACAGACTAGGCCTCCTCCGAATTCCATCAGCTGGTCAATGCCGACTGGCGACCACACGGAGGAGAGCCTTCTCTGCTGCTGCCCCGACCCTATGGAACGAGCTCCCCATGGAGATCCGCACCCTCACCACGATCCAGACCTTCCGCGCAGCCCTCAAGATCTGGCTCTCCCAGCAGGCCTGGGAATAGGTTTCCAATCACCCGCCCGAGTGTTTGATTGCTGAATGAAAGTTGTGTTTTATCATTTTTCTTTTGTTCACTAATTGTTTGTTTTGACCTTGCACTTCCCCTCCCCTGTGGTTGTAAGCCGCCCTGAGTCCCCTCAGGGAAAAGGGCGGCATATAAATCCCAATAAACCTCAAACCTCAAACCTACATGGTATTGGACCTGGGTACTTGAGAGACCACCTGCTGCCAATTACCTCCTCTAGACCGATTAGATCCCACAGATTAGGCCTCCTCTGAATTCCATCCGCCGGCCAGTGTTGACTGGCGACTACCCGGAGGAGAGCCTTCTCTGTGGCTGCCCCGACCCTCTGGAACGAACTCCCCGTGGAGATTCGAACCCTTACCACCCTCCAGGCCTTCCGCAAAGCCCTTAAAACCTGGCTGTTCTGACAGGCCTGGGGCTAAAGAACTGTTGCCCCCGTCTCAAATGGTATGACTGTTGTGTGTTTTAAATTATGTATTGTTGCGTGTCGCTTTAATTTTTGTTTGTATCCACCTCCCTTGGTTTGAGTTGTGAGCCGCCCTGAGTCCCCTTTGGGGGAAAAGGGTGGCATATAAATAAAATAAACATTCAACATTCATTCAACATTTTTGGGAGGTTTGCAAAGTGCAAAAACTTTTTTTCTCCGTTTCAGAAAGCTCTTTAACTGATTGATCAGAATTAGATTGATCAAGTGCTGTGCCAGCAGAAACAAAGTCTTAAGTGCTGCAGAATGTCAGTGATTTCCTTCTCCATACACCTGGAAACATCTACCTACCTACCTAGACACTCTCTCTATATATATCCCTCTACCTACCTACCTACCTACCTACCTACCTACCTACCTACCTACCTACCTATTATCTCTCTCCCCTGCCTATCTACTGTATCTCTCTCTCTCTCTCTCTCTCTCTCTCTCTCTCTCTCTCTCTCTATCTATCTATCTATCTATCTATCTATCTATCTCTCTCTCTATCTATCTATCATCATCATCTATCCCTCTACTTACCTACCTACTCTCTCTCTCTCCCTCTCCCCCTCTATCTACCTATGTACCTACCTACTCTCTCTCTCTCCATACCTATCTAAATGTATTTCTCTCTCTCTTTCCCTCTACCTACCTATCTACTTACTCTCTCTCTCTCCCCCCCTCTATCTACCTACATACCTACCTACTCTCTTTCTCTCTTTTCCTACCTATCTACTGTATTTCTCTCCCCCCTTCTCTCTCTCTCTCTCTCCCTACCTATCTACTGTATTTCTGAGTCTCTTTGAGAGTGGGCAGCATACAAATTAATTAAATAAAAATAATAATAATAATTTCTCTCTCTGTATCCCTCTATCTACCTACCTACCCAACTACCAGGGCTGGATTCCTACCAGTTCTAACTCTTCTATAGAAGAAGTTCCACAAATCTACAGTGCTTTTTAGAACCAGTTTCAGCTCCTTCCCCCCACCCATCCACACATCATCAAGATGAAGAGCGAGAGGAGGAATTCTGGGAGTTGAAGTCCACAAGTCTTAAAGCTGTCTAAAGGGTTAATTCAATTCAATTCATTTTATTAGATGTATAGGCTGCCCAATCATGGAGGATTAAGGGTGCAAGGGCCTTGTAACTTGACAGCTTTAAGACTTGCACACTTCAATGGCAGAGTTCCAGTATGTTCGACTGAAGGGTAGTGGAAATTGGCCATACCTTTCTGTACTGGTAGTGATGCCAGCCTGTCTATGCCCCAATACCGGTATGGTCCCCTGGCCTGCCCCTGGTCACTCCCCCACCCCCAGGGACTTGGGGCATTTGTGTGATTACAAAAATATAAGTGTGTACATGGCTGCATGCATGTATCCATATCTCTTTGAATACATTTCAGTTTGGAAGACATTTCCAACTCTACAACCACATATTGTGCCAGAAAGTCACACAGAGTGTATCTTTTCTTTCTATTTGTTAATTTACACTGCCATAATTTACACTGTAATCACATTGCCATTGTGCTCCATTGTGGAATCCAACCATTCAGACAGAACTGAGGAAGTTTCTTGGATGAGAAGTGAATCATTTTCAAGGGGGAAAAAACCAAGAAAGTCCAGTTGTGTGTTGGAATTTTTAAAATAAATAAATACATTCTTTTAAATTGCCAGAGAAACTACAACATTCAAAAATAAACATAGAAAGGAGTAACACAAAGATAAAGAAACAAATGGAACAAAAAAAAGCATTCCAACTGATGTGGTTGCTTGGGAAGAATTAGTACAAAACAAATCCTATAATATTAAGACCTTTCGATAAAACATAAAAGACAAATATATAAATAAATGTATTAAGCAAAAACCCATGGAATACTACTAAAAATAAGCATGCCTATATCTGATGATTCAATATCTATGGAAAACCCTTGATTCTAATGCGCATGTGCGAGACCAAGATGGTTGCGAGGCTCCGTTCGCTGTGAACTATCCGACGAAAATGCCGAAAAAAACCGTGAGCAACAACTTTAAAATTAATATGAGAGGCCCGTCCGGGAGGCTTGAGATCCAGGGAGCTCGAAAAGATCAGCCAGCGGCAGGGGTTACCACTTTGGGGATAACCCTGGACCGCAAAAGCTCCAGCGCCTTCAGCGGCTTCCATGCTGGTTTGGCCGCTCGGCAGCGAGGAGAGGAATCTCAGCTAAAAAGCAACGATGGCATTCTTCGGCGGCTTCATCGCCTATTTCACCTCCCAACTTTGCCTGCCCACGACGAGAACACCCTGCGACCGTGGGACCACCCCCAGGACCATCTCCAGACCGTCCGGACGTTGCGACCGCGGACCGCATGGACTCTGGCGGCTCCAGCGGCTTCCGTGCTGTTTCGCCCATACCAGCTGTTCGGCGGCAAGTAGAGGAGCCTCAGCTCGGTGGCAGCGGCGACGTTCTTTGGCGGCCTCATCGTCTGCCTCACCT
This sequence comes from Thamnophis elegans, assembly GCF_009769535.1. Classification (NCBI taxonomy): domain Eukaryota; kingdom Metazoa; phylum Chordata; class Lepidosauria; order Squamata; family Natricidae; genus Thamnophis; species Thamnophis elegans. The sequence goes on from NC_045544.1 coordinate 109,731,098, forward strand.
CCCTGCTCGGTCTGCCTGCAGTGGGGACGAGGAACCGGGGAGACCACCCTTGGGCCTTACAGATCTGGACGACCCCATTGGCTCTAGGGATTCCGGTGGTTCTCGTGCTGCCTCGGCCATTCAGTACTGAGGAAGCAAGTTCCATCTTGAGAACAGCGACGGCGCCCCCTGGCAATTCCAATGCCTGTTCCATCTCTTTACTCTATCTATTTTTAGTGGTGCGCCTTTGGGAATTCCTTGGAGTCGTTTTACCCCAGAAAGAAAACTCTGGGACTGGGCTGCTGGTGGACAGATGATGGCAGCATTGTATGTTCGCACTGAACCCCCACAGGACCTTTTGACCAACAAATTTACAGAAGAAGAGAGGGGTTATAAGACACTCCCCCATATATTCCACCTGAACTGTAATTGGTCTTCAGCCACTTCAACCTTGAGCACTAAGAGCCAACTCTGCCATCTGAGCTCGCATCTTAAATTTTAATCAACTGCGCAACTTATTTTAGTTTCTTTCTTTTCTTTCATCTTTTTCTTCTCTCTTTGTATGGGATATGCATGGGACACGTATGAGATGAATGAATGCCCACTTTTTACTATTATATTGTTGTAATTTTCTGTGTTTTAACTTTTACGTGGGGACTGCTTGGGGGAGTGCATGGGTATGTATGATTTGGAGGACCTGCCGGGAGATGCGGGGGCCATGGGGGTGGTTGAGGGGACCAGAGACATGGGAGAGGGTCGGAGTATTACGGTCGTAACAGGGAGGGGCAGATATGGCGGGGACTTTAGGGCAGGCCATTACCGGGGAAGGAGGGTTCGCTACATTACAGAGATCCCTCCTTCCGGCCCTATGAGTCCCACTCCGAGACCAGATGGCGCAAGTAGTCAGGACCCTGGACTCAGGCTGCTGTCGCTAAATGCCAGGTCTGTGGTACATAAAGCTCCTCTCATCCGGGACTTAATTTTAGACGAGAGGGCAGACCTGGCATGTATTACTGAAACCTGGCTGGGCCCAGAGGGAGGAGTCCCCCTTGTAGAGCTGTGCCCAGAAGGATTTCAGGTGCTGCACCAGCCGAGAGCCCAGAGAAGGGGTGGGGGTGTGGCCATTGTTATCCGGGAGTCGTTAGCGCCTCGTAGGGTCCCTGCTCCGGAGCTTGTCGGGTGTGAGTCTCTGCTGATAAAGTTGGACCTCAAGGGTCAAGTGGGTCTGCTGTTAACGTACCTGCCTCCCAACAGCGTTGCAGCAGCCCTTCCCTCGCTCCTCGAGTCGGTAGCCGAGCTGGCAATTGAGTTCCCTAGGCTGATGGTCCTGGGGGACTTTAATTTGCCGTCGCTCGGTGAAAACTCTGATGGGGCGCAGGAGTTCATGGCTTCCATGACAGCCATGGGCTTGACCCAAGTAATCCGGGGCCCAACCCATTCAGCGGGTCACATGCTCGACCTCGTATTCCTCTCAGAGCAGTGGATTTGTGATCTTGGTCTGAGGGGTAACGACATCATACCCCTGTCGTGGTCAGACCACTGCCTACTGAGGCTTGACTTCCGGAGACCAAACCCCCACTGTAGGGAGGAGGAACCGACCAGGTGGTTCCGCCCCAGGCGACTTATGGAGCCGTTAAGGTTCCAGACGGAGCTTGGGGTTATTCCTGATACTCTCGCCCACAGTCCGGTAGAGACTCTGGTTGCTGCTTGGCACTCGGCAGCATCGGAGGCCCTCGACCGGATTGCGCCACTACGGCCCCTCCGAGGCGGCGGATCCCGGAGACCTCCTTGGTTCACCGAGGAACTCCGGGAGATGAAGCACCGGAGGAGATGCCTAGAGCACCGATGGAGGTCCGATAAGTCCGAATCGAACCGAGCAATGGTAACCACCAGCACCAAGGAATACACCAGGGCACTTAGGGCAGCGAAAAGATCTTATATAGCCACCTTGGTTGCATCCGCTGAGTCCCGCCCGGCCGCCCTGTTTAGGATAACCCGCTCCCTACTAAATAAGAAGGAAGCGGGGGAACCCTTGCAGGGCAGAGCTGAGGATTATGCCCAATTCTTAGTGGACAAAATTGCTCGGTTTCGGTCAGACTTGGACTCCATCTCTGCAGTTCCAGCCGAGGCACAAGAGGATGAAGTAGACCATCTCTGGGTTGAGTTTCAGGATGTTGCCCCCGGGGATGTGGACAAGGCCATGAGGGCTGTAAGTGCCTCCACCTGTGTACTGGACCCGTGTCCCTCATGGCTGGCTACTAACAGCAGTGAGGTGACACGAGGCTGGATCCAGGAGGTTGTTACCACCTCTTTTCGGGAGGGGAACTTCCCCGGCGCACTAAAAGCGGCGGTGGTGGGACCCCTCCTGAAGAAGCCATCTCTGGATCCAGCTGTTCTTAATAACTATCGCCCAGTCTCCAACCTTCCCTTTCTTGGGAAGGTTGTTGAGAAGGTGGTGGCCTTCCAGCTCCAGCGGTCCTTGGAGGAAGCAAGCTATCTGGACCCCTTCCAGTCAGGCTTCAGACCCGGTTACAGCACAGAAACCGCTTTGGTCGCATTGACCGATGATCTTTGGAGAGCCAGAGATGGAGGACATCCCTCCATCCTGGTTCTCCTTGACCTCTCAGCGGCTTTCGATACCATCGACCATGGTATCCTTCTGCGACGACTGCGGGAGGTGGGAGTGGGAGGCACCGTGTTGCGGTGGTTCTCCTCCTACCTCTCGGACAGGTCGCAGTCGGTGTTAGTGGGGGGGCAGAGATCGACCCCCTAGGCCCCTAACATATGGGGTGCCTCAGGGTTCAGTCTTATCCCCCCTACTATTCAACATCTACATGAAACCGCTGGGAGAGATCATCCGCAGGCACGGGATAAGATACCATCAATATGCGGATGATACCCAGTTGTATCTGTCCGCCCCGTGCCAACTCAATGAAGCGGCAGACATGATGAGCCGAGGCCTTGAGGCCGTTATGGACTGGATGAGGGCTAACAAGCTTGTACTCAACCCAGAAAAGACCGAGTGGCTGTTGTGCTTCCCTCCCAAAGATTCGACCAATATTCCATCACTCAGGCTGGGGGGTCAAATTTTACACCCCTCAGAGAGGGTTCGCAACTTGGGAGTCCTCCTGGATCCACAGCTGTCCTTTGACCATCACCTGACGACTGTGACCAGGGGGGCATTTGCCCAGGTTCGCCTGGTGCGCCAGTTGCGACCCTACCTGAATCGGGAGGCTCTCACAACAGTCACTCGGGCCCTTGTGACCTCTAGGCTGGAATACTGCAATGTGCTCTACATGGGGCTGCCCTTGAAGAGCATCCGGCGACTTCAGCTAGTCCAGAACGCGGCCGCGCGAGTGATCGTGGGTGCACCTCGGTTCACCCACATAACACCTATCCTCCGCGAGCTGCGCTGGCTACCTGTCGATCTCCGGATGCGCTTCAAGGTGCTACTAGTCACCCATAAAGCCCTTCATGGTAGTGGATCTGCGTACTTGAGAGAGCGCCTTCTGCCAATTACCTCCCTGCGACCAATTAGATCTCATAGATTGGGCCTCCTCCGAATTCCATCTGCCAGCCAGTGCCGGCTGGCAACTACAAGGAGGAGGGCCTTTTCAGTAGTAGCTCCGACCCTTTGGAACAAGCTCCCCATGGAGATTCGTACTCTCACCACCGTCCAGGCCTTCCGCATAGCCCTTAAGACCTGGCTAGCCCGTCAGGCCTGGGGACAAAGATAGCCGCCCCTCCCGAATGATGAATGAATGTTGCTCATTATTTTTACTTATGTGTGTCTACGTCATTGTTTGTATTCCCCCTTTCCTGATTTTATGTGAGCCGCCCTGAGTCCCCTCAGGGAAAAGGGCAGCCTATAAATGTTAATAAATATCTAAATATCTAAAATTCCCTGCAGAAATCAAGTTTGGGAATGAGGTCACAAATTATCTCTCTGTCTCTATTTCTGTCCTTGTCTCTCTCACACACATATATAAATAGTTATATTGGATAGACCTTTCTTTTCCTGGTGGAAGAAAGTCTACAAAAAAAATCCTCAGACCAACCTGAAGCATAAGAGTACTGAAGAAAAATGATTTTTTTTAAAAGCTACTGAAATAGGCATTGTAGTAGCATATTAAGGGTGAAATTACAAATAGGCAATGTAATAGCATATTAAGGATGAAATCACACAGAAACCAGGCAAAACTGAGGGGTTTTTATTTTTAGAACCTTTTGAATCTGGGCTTTTACAACCATGTCTCTTATCTATAAACAAATCTATAAAATATCATTTCACTCCTGATATCAGCAAAAGCCCATAAAGGATTGCCATTTAACCTTGATGAAATAAACCAAATTTATGTTTCTTCCTTTTACTTCTAACAATGTTGAGTTTAGTCCCTTCAAATAATGTTAGGCCACCTGATTTCTTTTCATTCTGGAGAGTCAGATTTGTCTAGCGATTAAGCCATCAGGCTAGAAAGTTGGCACGTGGGAGCTCTACTTCCACTATAACTATAAACACCAACTGGTTGACCTTCAGCCATTTACTGCCACTCAGACCAACTAATCGCACAGGCTTGTTGTTGTGGGGAAAATAGGAAGAAACTGTGTCAGATGTTATATATTTACTGCCATGAGCTATTTGTAAAAATAATAAAGGTGGTATGTAAAAAAATAGATTATAATTCAAGTTGCATTACCATGTTTATCTGCTTCCTAGTCTGGTCTACTTTGAAGGGCTCATAACTCTTAATGAAAGACATTCTTAAATACAAGTTTGATATATGGCCTCTCCAGGACAAGGAATGGCATCCAGAAAAAGGAAAGAGAGTATACAGTGTTGAGGAGAGATCATTTGGTCACATGTTTGCATTCTGAGGTATTCAGTGTGAATTCTGTCACACTGTTTTGGTCATCAGTTTTCTATCAGAGCTTTTTTAGAAACCACTAAAGGAACACACTCTTCTATAGGTAAATTAGATGAAGAACATTTCAGTACTGGTAAGTTTACAGACTCCTCTTCATGAATCAAATGACTTGTTGAATCACTTTTATCTGTTACCTCTATGTTATCACATCTAATTATCAAGCCATATTCCTTAGAAAAGGATTGCTAATACTAAAAAAGCAGTAAAATATATGGAATCATGAAGCCTGATATAGAACAAAACCATCCAAACATTGTGGCCTCTTACATCATGGATTCACTTTCCATTATCCTACTTAATGTGATTTCTAAACATTGAGTCAGTTTGTTCCTGAGGTTTTCTCATTACCTCTCCTGCACACATTCATTACACAAGTTAACTGGCCATTTCTTGGATTACAGCAAGATTACAACAAGCATATTTTTTCTAGGTCTTAAGGCATTTTTAGAGATAAAGTTGGCTTCCACAGGTTCTTCATCACTTTCTTCCTATGGTTTTGGAGCAAACAACTACAATATTAAATGTTGACTATAATATTAAGTAGAGATTTTTCTTTCTTTCTAGAGCTGCCAATTAAACAATTTTTAGCCTTACAGGTCTACTAATGTGTCTATGGTTAATTTACTTCTAATTTTTCATGTTCAACTTTCATGCGGGTTTGGAGGAAAGATATGCTGGGAGAAATCATCTACAGTCCACAGAAATGGGCTCCATTCTCAAGGCAAAGTATGGGAGACATAGCTGAATAACTACCTTTTCCATTCACTCGTGGTGAAACTGTCAATAACCCAAGTCCTGCCCATTGCCTGCAACGACCAGGCTCAATACCTGACTCCATGAAGGACCCTCTCGGATGCCTTTTCAGCTATTTTTTGCATCTTGATTGTTCACCCCAGTTTTATCAGCAGAGTCCATGTAATACAGAAATTCTTGCATCTTCAAGTAGATTTATTTTCCATTCTTGTCCTCATCCCTCACTCTTAGGATCCTTTCTCAGAGCAACTGTATCACATATAGGGAGGAGAGAAAAAGAGGGACTAGCCTTATATATACCCTGAAATGTTGTCTCTTTTCTAGAGCATATTTCTTGTAGTTGAATAAGAGAGCAGATGTGAAGAACGTGAAATACTGACACTGAATGGTGTAACTCTGTTGCTCTGCCAGGTGATTGCATTTTATTTTCATTCATTAAATCTGTTTGTCACTCATCTCCCTACAATATCCCTTCAGCTGACATTTCATTCTCGTCCCAAATTAGGTAACATCAGGGGTCTCCTCCCAAGAGGCTTTCTCACCCTGAGCTGAGGGGCACCCAGGGAGGCTTCAGAATAATGGAAAAATGTGGGAGAAAAACCTACCCGAGAGAGTTGCCAAAAAGGCTATGTGCCTTCTCTGTATTTTTCATCTTCCATAGATTTTCAGGCAGGAGGAAATAACTGCATTCTCTTTGTTTCTCCTGGTCAAGGCCACAAAGCATAATGTAAACTCCCTGTATGCTCAGCAGTTAACTATGCAAAATACTCATGGAAGTGGCCCAGCTTTTGTGTCCCTTTACAATAATGAAGCCATATGTAGAAGATTTGTTCACCATTTCTAAAATAGTCTTTTAATTTTCTTTTCTGCCATAAAACTGCAGTCTTTATATAGACTTATCCAAATTTCACAGAAACCAAAACTTTACATAATCCAGGACTCTAAACCATTGAAATACTGAGTTTTTTCCTTCTACGTTTCCAGGTCAATGTGTACCTTGTAAGGCGCCTGATCTATGTTGATTCTCCAATTCTTGGCATGTGGAGTGGACATTCAACCCTCTATTCTTATATTGAAAAGAACTAACATCCTGAATGACCCACTTCAACATGTGTGTCTTCCAGAGATGGGTTGCTGCTGGTTTGGCCCAGATTAGATGAACCGGTTGTGGGAGGCTCTGCCCACCCAGCCGGACGCATGCCCTTGCAAGAGCAAACTGGTAGTAAAATAAATTGCAACCCACCTTATCTTGATAACACGTAGTACAGAAGTGATACATAGACAAAAGAGTGGATTCAATCAAATAGTATACCATTTTCATTTTCATATCTTTTCTTAGGCCATTGTAAGTGAAGACATTAAATCTTTTATTTGTATGTGTGTGTGAGAGAGAATTTATCAGCAAACATATTATCAGGGGGTAGCTACATTTCATTACAACCACACATAACTAATCTACCCTGATATGTAATTCATTTGCGTGTAACTAGTTATGTCAACTATGCAGACCATTCAATAATGGAGCCAAACATTTATGATTCCAAAGTATTTTAGCTATGAGCAGAACCATTAAACTATTCAACTAACTCTCCTGCTCTTGCAAGGACTTTTGCAAGTTAACCCTCAGGAGTGTTTCAATAGAAGGAAATACAACAAGGCCAATTACATTTAAGAGTAGTTTCAATATTTCACAGTGTGATGCAATCAGTATAACTGCATAAATAGAGAGTTGTGTCCTATCCCAAAAATACATTTGGTTCAGAACCAATCCCAACATGAAGATCCTTTATCTGCTGTTTGCATTCCTTTTCCTTGCATTTCTGTCTGAACCAGGTAAGAAATTAAATTATTGATAATTGAGAAATCACTGAAAGCTCACTACTTTCTAAGCAAGTATGATCATCACTGACAGCAGGATAATCTTCAACTTCTTCTTTTAGTTTGTGTAAAGAAATAGCTTTGAATAATATGGACTATTGACAACACGAGCCTTCAAATATTTGAAAAATATGCCATTGACTTTCCTTTTTCATTAAAACTTGAGGTCTAGTGTAATATTGGAGATCGAAAAGGGACTGGAAAACCAATTTATTGATTCACTATTCTCTACAAAACTGGTGGTTTTATTGTTGTATATTATTTGTTGATTCATTTTAGTTTTGGTATACCAAATTCTCACCAAAACACATTATGATGTGTTTGAGGGACACAGAACATTTTATCTAGTGCTCAAAACCCCAAGCTATAAATCTGGAGACTGTACTATTCCCATCTTTGGCATGAAAGCTGTTTGGGTACATTTGGGCTTCTCTCAACACAAAGCAGCTCACAGGATTGCTGTTGTGGTAAAATAGGAGAAGGCATCCTTGGTATTCTCTCAGCTTGTTTTTTTTTCCTTACAATTGTTTCATTATCAAACTAAGTAACATCAGTAAGGAATGAAGTTTGCTCTCAGTTTATATTCTAGCAGTCTGCCCTGTTAGTATTGGTTAGGAGTGGTCTTGGGATGTTTTTTTTTTTTTTTTTAGTTCTACTGTTTATTATTAACTTTTAGTCACTTCCGTATTTCTTGTTTATTGGTCAGATGTTAAGTTTGATGTTAATATAAGATAATTTGGATGTTGATTATGTGTAGGGGGATATCTTGGTCTTTCTGTTCCCTTTTTGGCTTGTTAATTGCAGTTTGCAAATTAAGTATATATTGTTTATTGATAGATAATTTATCAGTGCGAGGCTGCCAAGAATTCTCTAGTGCTTTTGGAATTGGGTTGATCTTGGATGGTCACAGTTCCCAAGTTGAAAGTATGGTTAAATCTGTCCATATGTTGTGAAATTAAAGAGTTTTCATCCTATCTTCTGACTGCTACTTGGTGTTCATGGAAATAGGAGGAGGAAGGAGTATTACATATATTTGTCATCTTGAGTTATTTTAAGAAATAAAGATGAGATAAAAATAAATAAAAATAGATATACATTATCGGGTGAATCTATTAATATTCAATTTGTTAAAAAGAAAAGCTATTGCAGCAAAATGTCACAAATGCACCACTTTTCAAGAACAGAGAAGAGCAGCATTAATTAAGAGAAAAGGGGAAAAAAGCCAAAGGAAAACCAGATCCTGAAGTTCAAAGGAAGTTAACCATTCTCACTCAAGTTCTTCATCAAAAACACTCAGCAGAACCAGCCATGATAATTCAGGATAATTTCTTAGCAAGCAAAAATCCATAGTAATAATGGGGAGAAATATATCACAGCAAGGTCTCCCTTTGATGTGAATCAGATTGTTTTTCCTCCATTCTACCTTAATAGATAAAGACATACCTGCCAATTCATCTCTGGCCAGATATGAAATGTGGGTTGATATAAGATATATTGGAGCTATTGAAGGGAAATGAGCAGAAATGAATTCTTTGATCAGAGGGAACATCTCAATTCATAGGAATCATGCAATTCTGTAGAAGAAAGTGATGTCTTAGAAGGAAATATCTATCCAAATAACAAAGTATTTTTACATCATTCCTCTGTCTACCCTTTTTCTTTCATAGGTAATGCCCAACGCAAATGTCGCCGTGAAAGAGGACGCTGCTATTATGGTCGCTGTGTAGGTTTCACTTTGGACATTGGGAGACAGGATTGTAGATGGAGAGCGAGATGCTGTCGACGGTAAGTAAACACTCCTCTAATAAAGATGCCACAGATGTAGATTGGAATACCCTTGTTTGCACTCCAAAATATTCCAAGGCATTGACCTGCAAAGGAAAATGTGTTTTTAAGGAAGAGGGAAGGACAGGAGAGACTTTCTGGTTCAGATAACAGAATTTACCTTAAACCTACTTTGATCAACCTATTATTTTATCTCATTTGTTTAGCCGCAGTGGAAAATAATACCATCTCCATCTACCACGCTGGACATCTTCAAGATATGGCCAATGACCTGAGAATGCCACCTGTATCGCTTTATATTTCTTTACATAAATCAAATTGCTATCTATGAAAACATTTATGCATTGAAGTAAAATTTGGAAAATATTCCTTAAAATAAAGCTAAACGAGCCGAAAAATTCCTGACGTAGATGAGGCACGTCATTCTCTTGCCTCCTCCTCTAGAGAGTGCTTTTTAAGAGGCTTTTTTAAACAGTTAAGCACTAAGCAGAGTCATCCATGGTGACTCTGGCAGCAACTAGCTCAGCCTGACCTCAGCTCTTGCCTTTTTCCTTTTACATTTTTTTTCTTTTCATGATAGCAGGCAAGAGCAGAGTTGAAATCCTCTCTGAAACAGCTGGAAAAGGTACATGTGGGTCAGAGGGAGTGGGAGGAATTCAAACTTCATCCGGTGCAACTTTGTGTGTGTGTGTGTGTGTGTGTGTGTGTGTGTGTGTGTGTGTGTTTGAGAGGGGGGAGGGAGCATATTGAGACAGTTCTTTAGTTTATGGACTATGTAACACTCTAATATTATGCCTTTGGGTCTTCTGAAATTTTAATTATCCAATCATAAGCAAAAACAATGTTTTCAGTAGAATGAATTTCCACTTCTACTGACACCTGCCAGCCAAAATGCTGCTGGTGGTATTGCTAACATGGACTGAGGAGGAAAACCTAAATTTTCTGAATCCTGGTGCAACTTTGTATGTGTGTGTTTGAGAGAGGGGGAGAGAGGGAGAGAGGGAGGAAGGAGGGGAAGGGAGAAGAAAAAGAAAGAAGGAAACTTATTTAGCAAAGGAGAAAAACAAATTTAAATCAGAACTGAGCATGCCTGGCTGTGGAATTCTGGGAGTTGAAGTCCACAAGTCTAAAAAAATTGCTGCCTCACCAGCCATACACCTCACCGCACGTCACTGGTTCATTCCTAAATGAGCAGTTACCAATGTTATATGTACCTAACCTGAAATTCAACTTACTATCAGTTAGGGCTCTGGTTAACATTGGCTATGCGGTAACCTTTAGGGGAGATATCTGTATCATTGAAAAGGAGGGTACCAGGGTTACTGCTACTTTAAAAAATGGTTTGTATGTTATATCAGATGTCCAGATGGCTAACACAGCTTAACATAATGTTAAACCCCATGACGAATGCATACATTTACTACATAGACGCATGAGCACATTAATCTTAAGATGCTGCCACAAACTGTTAAGTTGGCAGAAGGAGTAAAATTAAAACTATGCAGAAAATATTTAAACTGCAATGTTTGCAATCAGGAGAAAAGCAAAGTTACTCCAGCAAACAGACTGAATGGTTTTAAAACAAAGGAACCTCTGGAGGTTGTTTTTGCTGATATAATTGGACCTAAGAAACCCAGTTTGGGAGGTGCCTGTTATGTTTTGAGTATCATGGATCATTATTCCTGATATGGTTTCTGTTACTTAATGAAAAACAAAACAGAAACATTTCAGAATTTTTTTAATTGGCTGAGGATTGCGGAGAGAAAGATGAAATCCAAGGTTATTACTGTAGTTACTGATAATGGGATGGATTATAACACTGTTAAGGACGTAGGTCAGTATAAAACATCTCATTGAGATTAGGCAATATCTTGGTTTACAAATAGATAAAACTAGGGGAGGATACAAAATCTCACAAACCAAGAAGATTAACCAGCTACTCAGAACGTTTAGGATGGAACTGTGTAAACCAGCTAAAACTCCAATGGGTCAGGAATTTAGCCATGATGATGTAAAAAGCCCTGTGTTTGATAAAGGTATTTATCAATCATTAATTGGTAGCTTATCATATCTGAGTAATTGGTCAAGGCCCAACATAGCATATAGTGTAAATCAATTAGCCAGGTTTAATGCTGAACCTACTGAAAGGCACTGGCAAGCTGCTATGAAGATATTGATATATCTTAAGCAAACGAGGCATTATGCATTGTATTTAGAACTTAAAGATGATCTGAGCTTAACTGCATATGCTGATGCAAGTTTTGCTACAGATGTGTCTACACAGAAATCAACATCAGGGTTTGTTGTATTCCTGGGAAAAGCAATAATTGGATGGCCTTCTATTAGACGAAAACATTTAAGTCTATCAAATATGGAGGCTGAATTCTCATGTCTGTCATTATTATGTAAGGATTTGGTTCGCTATAAACAACTCCTATTTGATATGGGGATTGACATACGAGAGCATATTGTTGTTTACGGAGACAATCAAGCAGCAATTCAGATGGCATCCAATCTTGCTGTAAAAACTAGGTCAAAACACACTGGCTTGAGATATTTAAACGTAAGACAAAGTGTTAGTAGTAAACTGATTACACTAGAGTATTGTATGTCTGAAGATAACATCGCAGATCATTTTACTAAGGCCCAAGGTAATATAAAGCATAAACATTGCTGTGAGGAATACGGATTAAGCTTGTAAGATTTATATATTATCCTACCCAAAGGGGAGAATGTTAGGAATACAGGGCGGGGCATAACCTTTTCCTAGGGGGTCACAGCAAGATCGACAGCAGTTTACAACTTCCGCGACACCTCATTTTAAAGCCCATAAAAAACTGAATTGAATGAGCTATTAAATGTTAAATTTGCTTTAAGAATGGCTGGAAAATTCGATTCGGAAGAACAAAGGATCATTGACAGAATAAAATGCATTGCCTTTTGTTGTGTTCTTATCCACCTCGTTTGAATGCTGTTCGAAGGGCTAATGGTGGTCATACTGACTATTAAATCGTGTCAATAAAATCAGTTTTTGATGGGCTTTCGAATGGTGTATGAATTATTTGTGTTGTTATTACAAGTGTTGCTGTGACCCCCTAGGAAAAGGTTATGCCCCGCCCTGTATAATCTAATGGTTGGGTTGGCAATATATAAATCATGTAACAATGCTATACCTGCTTCTTTAAATGATACTGTAAAATGTGATTGGTTGCTGTTTTCCTCAATCGGCCATAAGAGGGAGTCAGAATGACTGTTAACTCTCTGTTTGTTAGATGCTGGGCTGATCTGATCTGAGTGTTTTGGAAGCTGGCTGTTAGAAAGTGCCGTGAGCTATTGTAAGTTTTGCAACTGCTAGCAAACTTTGCGTACCGGACTGTTTGTATGATTATAGACTATGTTATTTGGATTATCCCTTAAGTGAAAGACATTGATGACTGACTGTCTTATCCGTGTATGACTTGGACAGTTTGATGGACTCTGATAACTCTATTTCCACGAAAGTAAAAGCCTATTTAAACTGCAGTGTCTCTGTATGCTGGTTTGTGTGTTCTCCAACACAACTCTCACAACGCTTCTCTGAATGCACACACTCTCCCAATGGGGATCTTACATAAAAGTACGTATATATGCATGCATGCAAGAGCCAAGGTGGCGCAGTGGTTAAATGCAGCACTGCAGGCTACTGCTAGATCAGCAGGTCAGCGGTTCAAATCTCACCGGCTCAGGGTTGACTCAGCCTTCCATCCTTCCGAGGTGGGTAAAATGAGGACCCAGATTGTTGGGGGCAATATGCTGACTCTCTGTAAACCGCTTAGAGAGGCCTGAAAGGCCTATGAAGCGGTATATAAGTCTACTGCTAAGTCTACTGCTATTGCATGCATGCATGCATACATACATGCATGCATACATACATACATACATACATACATACATACTAGCAATAGCAATAGGACTTAGACTTACATACTGCTCCATAGTGCTTTACAGCCCTCTCTAAGTGGTTTAAAGAGTTAGCATATTGCCCCCACAATCTGGCTCCTCAATTTATCCACCTTGGAAAGACGAAAGCCTTTGTCAACCTTGAGCTGGTGAGATTTGAACTGCTGAACAGCAACTAGCAGTCAACTGAAGTAGCCTGCAGTACTGCATTCTAACCACCTTGGCTTTATACGGTATATGTGATTGTCAAGAAATGTTGCAATGCCTCATTTAGAAAATAATAGAGGAAAGTACTGAATAATTGTAGCACTTTCTTTGCTTCACAAAGCAACATCTTGCCTTTCAGACCTTATTTTTCTGAGAAGATAGTGATCTTATGCACAATGTTTCCATTCAAAAATCATTCTCTCTTATCAGCTGCTTGAGGAGAAGTCTTCCTCATAATTCTTCATGAGTCATAATTTATACTAGAGAATGGGATGAAGGGCTGCCCTAATCCTGAAGACAATTAAGGACCAAACAAATGTTTTGAAATATATGAGCTGTGGAATGGGTGGGAACAATTGCTCTTCTCCTAACCACTCATGTTCAGAAGCCTGTGTACCTACTTGCTCCATTTAGCTTTTATGCTTTTATGCTGAACCTATTTGGATGGACTATTAGACAAGGAGATCGCTGAGGAGATGATAAGCTTTTTGGATGCTGGTTGCAATTATCAGCTACAACTATTATGACTGGGAGATGTTTTCTGAGAAGGTTTCCAAGCCACAATCTTCCTACACTAATCCTTGAAAAAAATTCTGAAGGAACTATATCTCCAACACAATAGACTACTTCTAAAGCTAAAATCTTATGGCATCTCTTGACCCCTGCAAAACTGGATAGCTGCATTTTGGTCAAAGAGGCAGCAAGTGGTCAAAATAGGGAGCACACTGTCAAATCCTGCACTTGTTAACCAAGGCAGTGTTTTAGGACCAACACTCTTTATACTTTACATAAATGACCTTTGCAACCATATTACAAGTAACTGTGTTCTCTTTGCTGATGATATAAAACTATTTAACATCACTGATGATGACACTACCCTTCAAAAAGACTTTGACTATGTATCAGAATGGTGAAACAGTTGGCAATTTCAAATCTCAACCAACACATGCTCTGTCTTACACATTGGCAAAAAAAAATCAGAACACAAAATACAAGCTGGGTGGACACGACCTTGTAGATGACCCTCATTCTGTCAAGGACCTTGGAGTACTCACATGTAATGATCTATGTGCCACAGTCCACTGTAATAACATTGCCATAATAGCATTAAGAGTTGTTTACCTAATCTCGCATAGCTTTTACAATATTTACAAGACCAGAGTTGGAAGGGACCTTGGAGGTCTTCTAGTCCAACCCCCTGCTTAGGCAGGAAACCCTACACCACCTCAGACAAACATCTTCTTAAAGACTTCCAGTGTTGGAGCATTCACAACTTCTGGAGGCGGATTAATTGTTCTAACTGTCAGGAAATTTCTCCTCTGTTCTAAGTTGCTTCTCTCCTTGATTAGTTTCCACCAGTGGTGGGTTGCAGGTGGTAGGCTCGGATACAGGTGTACCGGAGCCTGCCCGGAGCCCAGGTACCATTCTGGAGCAGATGAATTTTGGTAAGAAATTTACTCAAACCATACGAATGATATATCAGAAACAAGCAGCAAAGATAATGGTAAATGGAGAATTAACAGATCCTATTGAAATAAAGAGAGATATGAGACAAGGTTGCCCATTATCACCACTACTCTTTGTCTTAACATTAGAGGTCCTAAACAGAAAGATCAGAGAAGGAGAAGAAATAAGAGGAATGAAAATTAAGAAAGAAGAGTATAAGCTACAAGCGTTTGCAGCTGATCTAGTTTTTATTCTTGAAGACCCACTAGAAACAGCACCCAAACTGCTAGAAAGAATAGAGGAATATGGAAAAGTAGCAGGCTTGAAAATAAACAAAGATAAAACAAAGATTATGACAAAGAATATCCCAGCAACACAAAAGGAAGAGTTGTCAGAAACTTTGCAGATTCAAATTACCGTATATACTCGAGTATAAGCCGAGTTTTTCAGCCCACTTTTTGGGCTGAAAAAAGCCGCCTCGGCTTATACTCGAGTCTACAACTGGATCCGGCAGTGCTGTTGCCTGTTGGAGGAGGAGGAGGCGAACCAGCCTGCCACCGCCGGCCACCGCCACCCCGCCGCTCTTCCCGCCCCCTTCCAAGCCCCACAGTCCAGCGGACGCAGCAGAAGCAGCCCCGGGGCTCCGCTGCCGCTCCCTGCATTTTGTGGACGGGGTCTCGCAGGAAGGAATCCCCTCTCCAAGGGATCCCTGTCCAGAAAATGCGGGGAGCGGCAGCGGAGCCCTGGGGCTGCTTCTGCTCCGTCCGCTCCTCTCTGCTCTCCTGTCGCCAGCTGGTGGGGCTGACCCTGATCCATAAACACTGCCGAATTCAGCCTTGGATCTTTGTCCGGACCTCTTTCTGGTCCGCCTCTGAAGTCCATATTCTCCATAGTCTCTCGAACTGCTCCCCCCCACCTCCAGTTTCTTCCTAGTTTGATCCCACGCGCCGCTGACCTAGGAACCGCATACCTCCCAGCAGTTTTTTCAGGCTGCTCCCAGATGGGACGGGAGGGGGATTGTATTAGCCAAAGGGGGGAAAGCGAGCGAGCGAGCGAAGCAGTGGGAGGGGGAAAGGATCCCTGTGAAGCCCTGCGGCCAAGGAGCGCTGCCTGCTTTTAAAGAAAACCTGGAAGGGGAAGAGGGCGGGTTTTTTCCCCCCTCCCTTTTTCTTTTCGTTCCCGTGGCTCAGCCTCTCCTTTCCTTGGGGCCGCTGACCTAGGAACCGCATACCAGCAGTTTTTTCAGGCTGCTCCCAGATGGGAAGGGAGGGGGATTGTAAACCCCTTCCACACTCTGGCTCCTTTTCTTTCCTCCAGAGTTCGGGCTCTCTTTCTTTCTTTCTTTGAAAGAGAAGCCCAAATTAGCCAAAGGGGGGAAAGCGAGCGAGCGAGCGAAGCAGTGGGAGGGGGAAAGGTCCCTGTGAAGCCCTGCGGCCAAGGAGCGCTGCCTGCTTTTAAAGAAAACCTGGAAGGGGAAGAGGGCGGGTTTTTTCCCCTCAGTTGTGAGGGCAATGCTGCTCGCGACTTTCCCCTAAATGTTGGAGAAAACTTTTCACCGCTGTCCTCCTCAGCTCATTTGGGAAGGACGATTGTAACAGGTTGAGATTTCCTTTCAAAACAAAACAAAACCAACCCCTCCCCCGGTCCCAATGTTTCAAACAACCCCCTTTCCTGCTGGGAAGAGCCCAGCCAACCCCCCGTCCCTTCCCATTCGAAAGGGAAGCTCGTATCACCTTCTAGAGAAAGTGGCAAATGCCCTCCGTGACTTCCTTGGTTTTTCTCCGGGCTCTGCTCTTCGGCATTGCCCTTGGGGAAAACTGCCGCGGTTTGTTTCCTTGAATATATTAACAGGCGCGTGGAAAGCAACTAAGCCAAGGAGCGTACGTAGTCCAGCCAAGTGAGTCTAGTTTCCTGGGGTCCCTTGCTCGCTCGCTTTCCCCACTTTGGCTAATTTGGGCTTCTCTTTCAAAGAAAGAAAAAAAGAAAGAAAGAAAGAGAGCCTGAACTCTGGAAGAGGAGGAGCCAGGGTGTAGAAGGGGTTTACAATCCCCCTCCCTTCCCATCTGGGAGCAGCCTGAAAAACTGCTGCCGCGCCACGCCTGCGCCCCAAACAGAGCTGGGTCCAATCAGCCTTTTCCCCCCTTTTTATGCCCTGTCTCAGTGCTGCTTGCACTCTTGTATTTTCCCCTTCCTCTTACGTGCCCTCCTTGGTGCAGCGGGCTAACGCTGGTGAAAGGAGTGGGGTGGACACAACTGGTAAATTATAAACCACAGATTTTAATCCTATTTAATTTTTAATGGTATCAAATTTAGCTATAAAGAAGAGAGAAAGAAAGAGGGAGTGTGTGCACAGGAGTGTGGATTTTCTAAAAACCCCATTGAATCCAGAGGAGGGAAGAAAGAAAGAAAGAAAGAAGGAGTGTATGAGGGTGGGAGATTTCCTAAACCCCATTGAATCCAGAGGAGGGAAGAAAGAAAGAAAGAAAGAAAGAAAGAAGAAGTGTGTGCACAGGAGTGTGGATTTTCTAAAAATCCCATTGAATCCAGAGGAGGGAAGAGAGAAAGAAAGAAGGAGTGTATGAGGGTGGGAGATTTCCTAAACCCCATTGAATCCAGAGGAGGGAAGAAAGAAAGAAAGAAGAAGTGTGTGCACAGGAGTGTGGATTTTCTAAAAATCCCATTGAATCCAGAGGAGGGAAGAGAGAAAGAAAGAAGGAGTGTATGAGGGTGGGAGATTTCCTAAACCCCATTGAATCCAGAGGAGGGAAGAAAGAAAGAAAGAAGAAGTGTGTGCACAGTACAGAGCTAGTTATTTATTTATAAATAAATAATATTTATTTATTTATTCAAAAACATTATTGGTATCTATTTTTATTTTTGAAATTTACCGGTAGCTGCTGCATTTCCCACCCTAGGCTTATACTCGAGTCAATAACTTTTCCAGCTTTTTGGGGTAAAATTAGGTGCCTCGGCTTATATTCGGGTCGGCTTATACTCGAGTATATACGGTACAAGTAAGGTTAAATATTTGGGGATATACTTATCACCTAGATGTAGCACTCTTAAGGAGGACAACTATACTAGATTAAAACAACAAATAGCGACTGATCTGATGAAATGGGAAAATCTGCACTTATCAATGATGGGAAGAATCTCTACAATTAAAATAATTAAAATGAACATTTTACCTAGCATTCTATACCTATTTCAGACAATCCCAATCAGATTGAGTAAGGATTTTTTTCAAGATTTAAATAAAATAGTTTTGAAGTTTATTTGGCAAGGGAAAAAAGCTAGAATAAAACTTAAATTACTACAAGATGCTAGAATTAGAGGATGATTTGGCCTACCTGATTGGGAGCTATACTACCAAGCAACAAACTTGATGTGGATATCATTAAAAAACTCTAGATTATTGAATGTAGAAGGTCATGATTTACTGTTGGGATGGCATGCTTTCTTATGGTATAAGGGAACTAAAGCACATGGTTATTTTAGAAGACATTATATAAGGGAGGCGTTGTTATTAAACTGGGAAAAGGTAAAAAGATTACACTACTTAAAAATTCCAGTCTGGATATCAACAATTGAAGCATTTTCATATCCAATAATATATAAAAAGGAACAAACAGTTAGATGTGTTGAATTATTGAATGCAGAGGGTGAACTCAAATCTATCCAAGAGTTGAAACAAGAAGAGATAGAAATGAACTGGTATTCATATGTACAGATACAATCTAGATATAATGAAGGTAGAAAATCCAAAGGTTTTTACAATAGAATGACTAAGTTAGACAAAATTTTAACAGGTACTGATGAAAAAGTAATTTAAAAACTATATGGATATCTATTGGAGGTTAAATTACAAGAAGAACAAGTTAAAGAAACTATGATAGCTTGGGGGGGGGGAATTTTAGGTATGGGATTGACTTAGAGAAATGGCAGAAACTGTGGTCTCAAAATTATAAAATGGCAATGTCTACTGCTTATAGAGAAAACTTGTATAAGATGTTTTACAGGTGGCATCTACCCCCAACAAGAATGTCCAAGAATAAATCAGAAAAGTGTTGGAAATGTCATCAGATACCGGGTTCATATTACCACATGTGATGGACTTGCATTGAAGCTAAAAGGTACTGGACTAAAATCCACATGTGGCTGGAGAAAATGACACACAAACAAATAGACTTTAAACCAGATGTCTTTTTATTGGGGATCATACCAGAAATCTATAACAAAGACTTAAAATATCTGATTGTAAATGTGTTAACAGCAGCCAGAATCGTATTTGCAAAAACCTGGAAAAATGAAACAATACCAAAACAGGAAGAAGTTATCTGAAAAATAATGGACTGTGCTGAAATGAGTAAATTGACACTTGAAATTAGAGAACAAGAGGACGAGCAATTTTATAAGATATGGGACTTGTTTTATCAGTGGTTAGGGGAAAAAACTTGGAAATGAAAAATGATTTACTCATGCTTTAATTGAAGAAGTTAAATGATAACACAATTATGCTGTGAAATAAATTAACAATGATAGAATGAAAAATTAATATATCTATGAATTGAATATTTTAGAACTTTTTGCTTTAAAAAGGATAAGGATAATAATGATTTTATGTATACTTAACAGAGGACTGGTGATATAATGTATAATGTTAAGAACGTACTATAATGATATCCTATTGTTGACAAATAATTTTAATAAGGGAATAATTGAAAATTTGTATATATATGTAGTGACTATTTAGAATATTTTGTTGAAAAATGAAGGAATAAGACCTCTGTTTGAAAGTATGATGTACAAGGATAATAATGAATATAAGCATATTTTCTGGGGAAAAAATAATATTAATGGTAACTGAATATATATTGTAGAAGGAAAGTGAGGTATTTAGTTATATTAGATGAAAAGTCTGAGATGGTAAATATTATTCGAGAATATGGATGTTAAAACAACTGTAACCAAACGGCATGCTGTATGTGATGATGTTTTTTTTTCTTTTTGTGTTTTTTTTCTTTTTCTGTGTTTTTTTATTGTTGTGTGTAATATATATAAAACAGAGAGATACAAAGTGTGTGTGTGTGGGGAAATATAGTAGTTAGGATAGATTAGCACAGGTAAGGGAATAAGAAATGATACTAAATTATGTTTGGGTTGGTGGAAATACCATCCCAAGGAAACATAAACTGAGATTTAAAATAGATACCCCAACAACAATAGAAAAAGAAAGGGAGAGAGGAGGACAGAATGAAAGGAAGACAGGGGAAAGAAGAAAGAGGTAAGGAGAGGAGGATGGAAAGGAGAGAAAGAGGAGGAGAGAGGGTAGAAAGGGGAAGAGGAAGAGCAGGAGTAGGAGAAAGGTATGGGAAGAAGGAAGGGGAAGGAGAGGAGGAAGGAGGAAAGTAGAGAAGGGAGGGAGGGAGAAAGGAAAGGAAAAGGAAAGGAGGATGGAAGGGAGAAAAGAGGAAGGAGAGAGGGTAGGAAGGGAAAGAGGAAGAGCAGGCGCAAAGGAGAGGTAAGGGAAGAAGGAAGGGGAAGGAGAGGAGGAAGGAAGAAAGTAGAGAAGGGAGAGAGGGTGGAAAGAAAGAGGTAAGGAGAGGAGGATGGAAAGGAGAGAAAGAGGAGGAAAGGGGGGAGGAAGGGAAAGAGGAAGAGCAGGAGTAGGAGAAAGGTACAGGAAGAAGGAAGGGAAAGGAGAGGAGGAAGGAAGAAAGTAGAGAAGGGAGGGATGGAGAAAAGAGAGGGAAAATAAGGTGGTGTTATAACAGGAGGAAGGGATGGTAAACAAAGCAACCCAAACTGTATATTATGACCTATTAAATGAAATAATAAATGTATAAGAATGATAAATGTTAAAACACCTGTAACCAAACGACATGCTGTATGTGATGATGGCTTTTTTTTTCTTTTTTTTCTTTTTTTTCTTTTTTTTTTTCATTGTTGTGTGTATGTGTTGTTTATGTAATAAAAAAAATAGAAGTTAAAAAAAACCTTGAGCTGGTGAGATTTGAACTGCTGAACAGCAACTAGCAGTCAACTGAAGTAGCCTGCAGTACTGCATTCTAACCACCTTGGCTTTATACGGTATATGTGATTGTCAGGAAATGTTGCAATGCTTCATTTAGAAAATAATAGAGGAAAGTACTGAGTAATTGTAGCACTTTCTTTGCTTCACAAGGCAACATCTTGCCTTTCAGACCTTATTTTTCTGAGAAGATAGTGATCTTATGCACAATGTTTTCATTGTTTTCAGACTAATGCACTCCATATACTTTTACTTCATTCAAAAATCATTCTCTCTTATCAGCTGCTTGAGAAGTCTTCCTCATAATTCTTCATGAGTCATAACTTGTACTAGAGAATGGGATGAAGGGCTGCCCTAATCCTGAAGACAATTAAGGACCAAACAAATGTTTTGAAATATATGAGCTGTGGAATGGGTGGGAACAATTGCTCTTCACCTAACCACTCATGTTCAGAAGCCTGTGTACCTACTTGCTCCATTTAGCTTTTATGCTTTTATGCTGAACCTATTTGGATGGACTATTAGACAAGGAGATCGCTGAGGAGATGATAAGCTTTTTGGATGCTGGCTGCAATTATCAGCTACAACTATTATGACTAGGATATGTTTTCTGAGAAGGTTTCCAAGCCACAATCTTCCTACACTAATCCTTGAAAAAAAAAATCTGAAGGAACTATATCTCCAACACAATAGACCACTTCTAAAGCTAAAATCTTATGGCATCTCTTGACCCCTGCAAAACTGGATAGCTGCATTTCGGTCAAACAGGCAGCAAGTGGTCAAAATAGGGAGCACACTGTCAAATCCTGCACCTGTTAACCAAGGCAGTGTTTTAGGACCAACACTCTTTATACTTTACATAAATGACCTTTGCAACCATATTACAAGTAACTGTGTTCTCTTTGCTGATGATATAAAACTATTTAACATCACTGATGATGACACTACCCTTCAAAAAGACTTTGACTATGTATCAGAATGGTGAAACAGTTGGCAACTTCAAATCTCAACCAACACATGCTCTGTCTTACACATTGGCAAAAAAAAATCAGAACAGAAAATACGACCTTGTAGATGACAAACATCTTCTTAAAGACTTCCAGTGTTGGAGCATTCACAACTTCTGGAGGCAGATTAATTGTTCTTACTGTCAGGAAATTTCTCCTCTGTTCTAAGTTGCTTCTCTCCTTGATTAGTTTCCACCAGTGGTGGGTTGCAGGTGGTAGGCTCGGATACAGGCATACCAGAGCCTGCCCGGAGCACCAGGTACCATTCTGGTAAGGTTCTCCAGCAGGCAGCCCCCCAACCCCCTGAGCTCCTTACCTCTCCTTTAAAGTCTTTGGCACTTCCACACACGGACATGGCAAGTACCAGTTGGAATGGAATGCAGAATCCACCATTGGTTTCCACCCCATTGCTTCTTGTCCTACCCTCAGGTGCCTTGGAGAATAATTTGATTCTCTCTTCTTTGTGGCAACCCCTGAGATATTGGAACACTGCTATCATGTCTCCCCTAGTCCTTCTTTCTATTAAACTTGACATACCCAATTCCTGCAACCGTTCTTCATATGTTTTAGTCTCCAATCCCCTAATCATCTTTGTTGCTCCTCTCTGCACTCTTTCTAGAGTCTCCACATATTTTTTACAT
Source organism: Thamnophis elegans (assembly GCF_009769535.1). NCBI lineage: Eukaryota > Metazoa > Chordata > Lepidosauria > Squamata > Natricidae > Thamnophis > Thamnophis elegans. Next base: position 109,753,689 of record NC_045544.1, read on the forward strand.
CGTGGCGACCAAAACTGAATGCAGTATTCCAAATGTGGTTTTACCAAGGCATTATAATATGGTATTAACACTTGGACTTCCAGTTTGGACGTGTTGTCTGAAGAAGCTGGTTTTTTTAGCAACTCCAGTCCCAAGATAGCGTTACGCTGTCTAAACAGCATTCATCAGCTGTCTGGGACTCATTCTGCTTTTTTTGCAGAAACTAAGACACACGTTCGCCCCTTGCTCAACATTTGATTTATACCAGAATCCAAGACAGGCAGAGAAATACTGGAGAATGTAGAACTGTATGTATAATCTTTAACTCCTTCTACTAAATTAACGTGACAGAAGATAAAAATGGCACCGAAGAACTCTAAGGGTGGGGCTTTGCTGTAATGCTACAACTACCACAGAGCTTAAAATTACTTTAAAATCAACAAACCAGCAGTGATTTATTAGCAAGCTACAGAAAAATAATTGAAACAAGTGGCCTGTCTGGACTTATTAATTGGGTTGAAGATAAGATTAACTGAGGAAATGGCTTCAAAGCATGCTAAAACAACAATGGCTTGAAAAGTGCGGGGAGTTCCCCAGCTCTGACAAGTAAATTACAGTCATTGTTAGCCCCCCAACCCCCCCTCCACCTGCTGGAGAACCTTTAACACACGAAGTATTACAAAGAGTGTTAAATGATGCTTTAAAAGACCATGCAGCCACCTTAGAAATTAAAATTAAAATACAGGAGAAGATTTCTGCTGCTTTTAAGGAGATCTCGGAAGAGGTTATGGAGTTAGTTCAGATTCATAACCAAGAAATTAGAGAAGATTTTGGAAGCCTTTAAATATTTATCTACCCATGTATCTGTATTAGACGAAAAAGTGGAAGATGTTAATGAATCTAATATTAATTTGGAAACTAAAATGGATGCGGTCCAAGGCAAGATTTACGATGCAGAAAATGAAATCACAATGCTGCAGCATAGGCAGATGGAATTTGCTTTAAGAATAAGGGGTCTTAAAGAGAAACATCAAGAAAATCTGAAGGAGATTTTTTTCTGAAGCCTTTGACCAACTGATGGGCCAGTCGGGTGGGGACTTTGACTGGCATATAGACAAGATATATCATGTTAATTCATGGATTGCTAGACAGAAACAACTCCCAAGAGACATTGTAGTGTATTTTGCCACAAGGGATGTGAAGAATTTGATACTACAAGAGTCTTACAAAACCAAGTTGCAGATTGTGGGCCAGGATGTGACAGTTTTGAAGGAAATTCCACCCAAAATGTTGAGATCCAGAAAAGACTATGCATTCCTAGTGGAGGAACTTAAGAACCGTCAGTTACAGTTCAGATGGGAAGCTCCAGCTGGATTAGTGGTCAACTACCTGGGACAAAGATATTTCCTTAACTCAGTTAGGAAGGTTAGAGATTTTTACAGCAATGTACTAAAGGCTGGTCACCCCCCATCTCCAGGACCCAGACAAAGGGAGCAAGAAGGACAGACCAGACAGCAAGATACTCAAGAATCATTGCAGGTGGACCAAGTTCGGACCCCTCTGGTGGAATTAGAAGGAACCAAGGAGCAAAGACAAACCCGAGCGGTCACTAGACGTATGGAGCAAGAATTAAAGAAACAACAAGCTCTGCAACAGGCTTACGTAGTGGCTAAAGAAGCCACAGATTTCAGCTCAGAAGCTGTGGGAGGTGCCAGGCCGAAAACCAAACTACAGGATTTCGAGATGGCTCTTAAAAAGCTTCAGGGAGCTAAATATGATAACTAAATTCTTAACCTGGAACATCAATGGCTTAAATTCACCACAGAAAAGGAAGAAAATAAACCATTATTTGAAACAGTTCAAGAATGATATAATTTGCCTGCAAGAAACACATATTAGAACAAATGACCAGAAATATTTGATAAACGCAAGACTTGGACATTTTGTAGCCTCCGCCTCAGAGAAGAAAAACGTTATAGTTATACACCTAAGAAATAATAGGAAAGCTGATCTAATTGAAGCAATAGCAATAGCAGTAGACTTATATACCGCTTCATAGGCCTTTCAGACTCTCAAGGAACATATATCGCAATAGAACTTTTACTAGAATAGAATAGAATAGAATAGAATAGAATAGAATAGAATAGAATAGAATAGAATAGAATAGAATTGAATTGAATTGAATTGAATTGAATTGAATTGAATTTTATTATTTGTATGCCACCCTTCTCCGGGAGGACTCAGGGCGGCGAACAATTCAAAAGGGGAAAAGGGGGGAACATAAAACGAAATACAGATAATTAAAATAAGCAAGAGTCATACAACCATACAAGTCGAGAGGGGAGGGAACTCATCACCCCCAGGCCTGCCAGCAAAGCCAGGTTTTGACGGCTTTTCGGAAGGCCTGGAGAGAGCTGAGGGTCCGAATCCCTGCGGGGAGTTCATTCCAGAGGGCTGGAGCTGCCACAGAGAAGGCCCTCCCCCGGGTAGTAGCCAGATGGCATTGGCTAGCAGATGGAACCCGGAGGAGGCCAACCCTGTGAGATCTAATGGGTCTGTGGGAGGTAATTGGCAGCAGGCGGTCTCGCAAGTACCCAGATCCAATACCATGAAGGGCTTTATACGTTATGACTAGCACCTTGAAGTGTATCCGGAGACTGATCGGTAACCAGTGCAGCTCGCGGAGGATAGGTGTAACGTGGGTGTACCGAGATGCACCCACAATCACTCGTGCTGCTGCGTTCTGGACGAGTTGAAGTCTCTGAGTACTCTTCAAGGGCTGCCCCATGTAGAGCGCATTGCAGTAGTCCAGTCTTGAGGTGACTGTTGTGAGTGCCTCCCGGTCCAGGTAGGGATGCAACTGGCACACCAGGTGAACCTGGGCAAATGCCCCCCTGGTCACAGCTGACAAACGGTGTTCTAAGGTCAGCTGTGAATCCAGGAGGACCCCCAAGTTGCGAGCCCTGTCTGAGGGGTGTAGATTTTCACCCCCCAGCCTGAGTGATGAAATATTGACCAAATATTTGGAAGGGAAACACAACAGCCACTCGGATATGATGGATGAAGGGAAAAAGATACTTTTAATAGGAGTATACACTCCCAATCAACAACAAGATAAATTTTACAAGATGCTTCATACCAAGTTAATACAGTGAGACTATAGATCCTGCATACTAATGCGTGGCTGGAACGGAGTTTTGGATACCAAGAAAGATAAGAAGGGTCTTTCGCAAAATATTCAAATGCATGCAAAATTACCTAAGTCTTTCTTTGATATGATGGATGATTTTGAGCTCAGAGATATTTGGCGAGAAAGGAATGCTAAAGAACAGGACTTTACATTATTTTCTGATAGACATCAATCTTTCTCTAGGATTGATTTCATATTAACCACAAATGATTTGCTTTCCAAGGTAAAGAAGACCAAGATATGTTCCAGAGCCTTAACAGATCATAACCCAGTTTGGATGGAATTGGAATATGGGAAGGAATCTAAAAGGGGTTGGAGGTTAAACGAAAGTTTATTTAGATATCAGAGAAATGTCAATGAATGTAAAAAATTGCTGAGATAATAGTTTGTTTTTAATATGAATAAGGGTACATCTATGGAAATGGTTTGGGATGCAAGAAAAGCATATATGAGAGGAGTCCTAATAAATTTAAATAAGTTACATAGACATAGACAGGGAAAAAAGAAATGAACTAGAGGAAGAGATTAAGAAGAAATAGCAGGAGTTAATATCAAACCCAGGAGACAAGAAGATAAAAGAGGCAATTGCCTTATTACGAGCGCAATTTAATATGCTGAGGTCAGATCAGGTGGCTACTAACTTGTTATATGCTAAACATAATACTTTTTGCAATGCAAATAATCCAGGTAGATAATTAGCATAATGACCAGGAAGAAACAAAAATCTCGTAACATACAAAAAATATATTACAAAGGTAAATAAGTTTATCAACAGGATATGATCCAAAAGGCCTTCCTTGAATTTTTTACAGGATTCTACAAGGGTGATAAAATACAAGGCTTAGATATAGATAGATACTTGGACAAAGAAAAAATACCTATAGTTAAGGATGAGCATAGGGAGAGATTGAACCAACCAATAACCTCGGGGGAAATCCTCCAGGTAATTAAACAGTTAAAGGCTGGGAAAGGCTGGGAAAGCACCGGGCACAGATGGCTTGACAGCGGTTTACTATAAAAATTTACAATTACAAATGGTAGAACCTCCTAAGGAATTATTTAACAAAATCCAAATGGAAGGGAAAGTACCTCCATCTTGGAGAACAGCTTTTATATCCTTGATACCCAAAGAAGATCAAGATCTTAGTTAGCCAAAAAATTATAGGCCTATATCATTACTCAACACAGATTATAAAATCTTTGCTAAAATACTAGCGAATAGGTTGAGGGTGGTTGCTCAGCAACTGATTCACAATGATCAAACTGGTTTTATACAAGGGAGACAAATGAGAAGTAATGTAAGACAAATTGTTAATATATTGGAGTATCTGGGAAAGAATAACCAAGTCCCCGCAGCTCATTGTTCCTGTATCTTGTAAGAAGCACAATTTTAGAACTAAAATCTTTAGAGATATTAAAAGAGGAGAAGGTAGTTCAAACATGGTTCCAGTATGGGCAATTACAGGTCAGGTGGAAAATAGATCAAAAAAATGGTTTTATCCAAGTTGAGGATAATTTGTTTTAACAAATAAGAGATCAAAGCTTAATGCATATAAAGAGGATATATAATGTACTAATACAGATGGATTCGGAAACAGAATTAGTTAAAGATTGTATGATAAAGTGGGCTCAAAATATTGAAGAACCAATAATGTTGGATACATGGGGAAGAATATGGGTAAGAAATGTGAAATTTACACAAGCTCAAAACCTGAGAGAAAATTTTTATAAGATGTTCTATAGATGGCATTTAGATCCTAAAAAGCTGGCTTCTATGTATCCGAATGTACAGCCTAAATGTTGGAGGTGTGGTTCTTTCGATGCTACATATTTTCATATATGGTGGACCTGTAAAAAGGTTAAGGCATTTTGGATAAAAATATGGTGGATTATGCAAAATATCTTTAAAAGAAGGATAAAGTTTACTCCTCAGTTATTTTTACTAGATATATGTACTGACTTTACAGTGGTAGAGACTAACTTGGTTCTGCA